>NC_045764.1:12165000-12430000 GCF_008692025.1 Phocoena sinus
TGCAAAAAGAAAAGAAAAATCACACGAATGTTTCATGCAAGGCTGCTTCTGGAACAAAATTAATAATGGCTGCAATTTGCAAAATGGTTCTATCGCATTGTGGAGGCTAAATCTGACTAATTTAATTCCCTTGCAGTGATGGCTTAAAATATTGCAGAAGAAACAGTCAAAACACTGTGAACATGGCACAACTACACAGTCCTCTGCTGACCGAGAGCCTTCAGAGAATGCCTGCCAAGATTATTCTTAGCTCAATGATGTGTTTTGCTTTTCCTCGTAAACCTAAGAGTGTTTTTCCAGATTCATCCATGTTCATTTTGGGGGAATTCTAATTGGCTCCCAGTGAGGCTGGGCAGCCACCAAACTGATCATACGCCA
This sequence comes from Phocoena sinus, assembly GCF_008692025.1. Lineage (NCBI taxonomy): Eukaryota > Metazoa > Chordata > Mammalia > Artiodactyla > Phocoenidae > Phocoena > Phocoena sinus. The sequence continues at coordinate 12,165,379 of NC_045764.1, forward strand.
GTTTAATTGACTCCAGAGATATTTAACAAATTGTTCACAATTTCACTGTGTACTGAAGGGTAGCTGTAACTATTCTTTTTTCCTGTCATAACCACTGTGGCCGTTATGACAGCCCTGCACATGATTTATTTTGTGGCATTTTCTATGCAGGGAAAATAATAATGCTTAACCACCTCCACCTCCTCCACCACTGAAAATATGATTAAGATCAAAGGTGGACTCCTGCTTATACATGAAAAATAATGATTGCTAGCCTGTCAATTTGTAGAGCAAATTGTGACACAATTCCATATAACGCCGGACATCTACAAAGACGTATTGCTGTGAAATCATTGTGTGATTATTCATTCCATCCTTCCAAAACAAGCGTTTCATCGGCTTAAGAAAATGTAATAGACCTATTCATCCGATGTTTAATGAATGAGTTTTAAATAACAAGTGATCATAGAAAACATCTTTGAAACATTTGAATCCAAGCTTTTGTTTCTTTAAAAACAAATCCATTAGAGAAAAAAGAATTGCACTTCACCATATTGTTTATGGACTACAAAGATTTAACTTCCTGGTGATAATTTATAAAGCAGTGAAATGAAAATATGCAAATTTTCAGGAAGCATTCAACGTAAGAGGCTTTTCTTGTTTAGAAAAGTTTAGTCTGTTTGATCCTTTCAATTCAGTGAGTTAACACTGAGCATCGCAGACATGTTACATTACAGGGAGAGCTGTGAGTTCTAGCTTGATTTTGGGCAAATGTGCCAACTGGAGGGACAGGTGGGGGAGAAGCAAGCAAAGATCAGGAAAGACCACTCTTAAATGAGAATATGCTATAATCAGAGGCAGGAAGATAATCCTTCTGCTGACCTATGGGGCACAAAGAGCACTGTGACCATTATATTGTAAGTGAGCCCAAAAGCCAAATGGCAGAAGGTGCAGGAAGCTGTCATAAATTTTATAGCCTGATCTGCTCTCCTCAAACGAGAGTTTAGTATTATGAAGCTACATTTTCATGCAACAAGCACAAAAGGGCGCTTCACCAAACCTCCAGTAACCATTCATTCATTTCTTTACTTTTTCTTCTTTTGCCAGCTCTTTTCCTTCATCAGCTTCCCAAGCGTGTGCCACGATTCCACTGTTCCCTGTGTTTGCTCTGCTGGAGACCTGGTTGGACCAGGCATCTGATATGTTGCTGGAACTCAGCAGTTTGGGGCGCCTGCTCATTGTGAAATGGTAGCGACAGTAGGAAGCATGGATAGAGTCCAGGTTCCTGAACACGTCTAGTAAGATCTTTCATGATCTGGTCCCCACTGAGCATCATTTTGCTCTGATTCTCTTTCTTCTCTTCCTTTTTCCTCATCCTTGCTACACTGGGTTTGAACATACTATATAAAGCATGAACATAACTTTAACGCTTGCCTTAGTATATTTTCCAGAGAAACCTGTGCTAAGAAAATCAGAATAGGAAAATTGTTCTAGAGCAGACACACAGGACAGGATCTGGGGGTTGAATTACCGTTCATCTAAACCACTTCCTTCTACCTCTCAGGCTGCTTTTATTCCAGCAGAAATTTAATGCTGATCTCTTCTTTTCTTTTTTGTTTTTTTTTTGTTGTTGTTGTTTGTTTTTTGACCACGCAACTTGTGGGATCTTAGTTCCCTGACCAGGGATTGAACCCAGGGCCTTCGGCAGTGAGAGTTCAGAGTCCTAACCACTGGAACGCCAGGGAATTCCTGCTGATCTCTTCTTATATTCTCCATATTTCCCATAAGTGAGCTCATCTCTTCTCGTAGCTTCGAAGACTGTACTGATGATGATTCTAAGATCTTATCTCCAGCTCCGACAATTCTCCGGGGCTACAGATTTACGTATCCAGCTGCCTTCCAGACTCATGAATGCTTCAAATGCAATTAGTTCTGGCCTGAATTCATCATCTTCTCCCCACACCCGATCTTCCCCTACTATCCCTTATCTCAGCAAACCTGGAGTCGTTCTTGATTCCTCATCGCCTCCGCCTTTCAGATTCATCTAGGCATCAAGTCTTATCTATTCTTCCCCATAAATACATCTGAAAACACTATTTTCTCCATTCTCACTGTGACTACCCTGATTCACCCTATCAACCCACCATCCATTCTTGCCTGCAGTAATGCCATGACCCTCTCATTGGCCTCACTTTTTCTAATCTTTCTCCCTGAAAATCCCTTCTCCATGCTACAGCCAGAGTGATCTTTCTGAACTGCAAACCTAATCATCATTCTGCTTAAAACGCCCCAAAGTTTCCCCCACTGTTTTTAGGAAAGAGTCCAATCTACTTAACAGGTCTGCTAAGATCCTTCATGAGGCTCCCTGCTGAGATCACCAGCCATTATCATCTTCACCTTCTATCTTAGCCCTAATGACAGTATTTCAGTGCCTTACAGGTAGCTTGTACTCTCTCTCCTCAGAGCCTTCACATAGGAAGTTCCCTTTACCAGGAATACTCTTCTCATCTCTGCCATTCCCTACTCCATCCTTCAGGTGTCAAATTTGGCATCACTTTCTCCCAGAAGCCCCCTAGACTAGATGTGATCTATGGCTCCTTGCTCTTTTCGTCCTGTAATACGTCACACATTACTGTGATCGCTTGTGCGATTGTTATTTACCCACCAGGCTGTATCACTTGTTTGTCTCACTTACAGGCCTAATGCAAGGCACAGGGCCTGGTGCACAGGAAACATTCCATAAATATTTGATGGATGAATGACCATCATTTTAACGAGACAGAATGGCTCCCAGGCAGGGCGCATTTCACCATGATATGATTAAATATATTGACATGTCTAAATAAAGAATGTATCAATCATTAAAAGGAACTGGTCAGTCAGGAAATACAGAACAAGGTGAGTCACTGAGGTAGATGTTAGAATGCCTATCCAAGCACATCTAGGGATGAAGGAGTATTAGCTAATGGACTTCAAATACTGTGGTCCCATTAGTAAGAATGTCCCTTTTATGAAGTGGATCAGCCTGGTGCTATTAACTCCCCACTTTCTAATTCCATACTCATGTAGCAGTTTTATAATTATTATTTGGCTTCCCATGTAAGCCTGTTTACAGGGAGAAAGACATGCAGATTCTGAGTATTTCAGGTCTCTGTGACAGTGATTTTTCACTGTGAATTAATGAATTCCCTTACGATTGTGGTGTGCACAGATCATGAGCAGACCAGGATGGGGTCCGATCCACGCTTTGCTCTGTGGACATTTCAACGGCTCTTACTTCACTTCTCAGTTTCAGTGGCCAATGGCTGCAGGAGCAAAAGTCCCTGGAAGCCCACAACAGAGGCTGGAAGGAGCTAGACCAGGGGCAGGGGTCATGCTCTATAACTGTCAGTTCTTTTCAGCCAGGATTCTTTGCCAAGAACCATAGCACACAAGCAGGCAGTTTTTGTAACATTTTGTTCTTTGGTACATAGAGTGAGTTATCTTAAAAATTTCCAACTACTGAAGCCCGCGCGCCTAGAGTCCGTGCTCCGCGACAAGAGAAGCCACTGCAATGAGAAGCCCGCGCACCACTACAAAGAGTAGTCCCCTCTGGCCACAACGAGAGAAAGCCCATGTGCAGCAATGAAGACCCAATGCAGCCAATAATAAATAAAATAAATTTAAAAATTAAAAAATAGGGGGCTTCCCACTCTCAACAGTGGTTGAGAGTCCGCCTGCCGATGCAGGGGACACGGGTTCGTGCCCCGGTCCAGGAAGATCCCACATGCCGCAGAGCAGCTGGGCCCATGAGCCATGGCCACTGAGCCTGCACGTCCAGAGCCTGTGCTCTGCAACAGGAGAGGCCACAACAGTGAGAGGCCTGCGTACCACAAAAAAAAAAAAAAAAAAAAAAGAACTATATTATCCAACTTTCATTTTGAAGGTTAAAAAAAAAAAAAACAGGAGACCAGAGAGAGGATTCAGGGTACCCATTGGCATGCAGCCGCTTAGTGGCTGAGCTGGGGTGGAAACCCACAGGTCCTAAGTCCTACATCCCACATTCCCTCCAGCACACATGGCCCTCCAGCACACATGCTCCTCCAGCCCTAATGGAGTACAGGGAAATAACACTGACCAACCCCTGGACTTGAGATCAGCCATAGGTGCTCATCAGATGTGTGACTGGAGGCAAATCCAGACAGCCTTAGAGGAACAGTTTCCCAACCTTTCAAACGTGGGGTTGAACTCAATGTCTCTAGCTTCACTTCCACTTCTACATTAATCGTAAACTGTAGCAATCCTCCAGTTGAGAATAATCTTCTACGTCGTCTCTTTTTATAAATCTCTGTTTTAATGCAAGTAACTTGTATTTATGTAATAAAGGAAGCTTCTGGTTGATAGAGTTATAGAACCATTTTTACTACTGCTCTTCACCAGTGACTCATTCTCCTTGCGTGGCCCCAGCCAAACCCAGAAGAAGACTTCATCTTCAGACTATGCATCTGAATCTGGTGAGATGCTGGGACACCAAACTCTACCTCAGGAAGTCCTCCCTGGGAGGTCCACCTGGAATGTTTCATTCTGAGCTGTGAGTTAGGGACTGTGGACTAGACAGGAGCCCCAAGTTCACTCTGGAGCAGACTCAAAGTGCCCAGGAAAACCTTGAATGTTGCTGTTTTCTAGAGGTGATTTAGGACAACCAATCTAAGGTAACCTTCACCCAAACTGAAATCTCCACCGCTGCCCATGCTGGGGCCAATGAGCAGACTTTCCAAGAGAGATACATGTCTTTAGTCTTCCTCAAGGGACTCTGAAAAGGGGCTGAAAATATCCCACTGAAGGGAAAATGAATGGACACGTAGTTTACCATATGTCTCAGAGGAGTAACACTCAGACAAGAAATATTATCAAATGATTTCTGTTACGGGCTGAATTGTTTCCCCACCATTCATATATTGAAGCCCTAACCTCCAGTACCTCAGAATGTGACCAAATTTGGAGACAGGATCTTTAAAATGTAATTAAGTTAAATGAGTTCACTAGAGTGGGCTCTAATCCAATATGACTTGGTGTCCTTATAAGAAGAGGAAATTTAGACACAGTTACAGAGGGAAGACCATAGGAAGACACAGAGAGAAGACAGCCAACTGCATGCCAAAGAGAGAGACCTCAGAGTGAAACCAACCCTGAATGAAACCTTGATCTTGGACATCTAGCCTCTAGGACTGCAAGAAAACAAATTTCTGTTGTTTAAGTCACTCAATTTGTGGTACCTGGTTATGGTAAGTACCGATTCTTCTGTTGATGGACAATTAGGTTACTTCCATACCTTGGCAATTGTAAATAATGCTGCTATGAACATTGCAGGGGGAGCAGGGAGGCATGTATCTTTTTGAATTAGTGTTTTTGGACAAACTGTAATTTTTAACTATTCCCTTACTTTTAGACATTTTAATTGTTTCCATTTTTATCATTATAAAAAATACCATGAAGGATATCCTTGTAAACGTATCATTATGCCTTGTTTCCTAAGAATGAATTTCTAGAAGTGGAACAGCTAAGTCAAATGTATACACATCGTTAAGGTTTTAACATATATGTCAAATGTTCATTCTTCAAGGTTTTACCAGTCTATACTCCCCTTTCAGTGTATTAGGATTCTAGCTTCCAATAATAATTATTATTATTCTAATATTAATTGGGTATTTACTATGTGCCAGATGATATATTCAACACTTTATTTCACTAGTTCCCTCAAAAACCCTGTGAAGTGGTTACATTTTACAGATGACAAAACCAGTCTTCAATAAAATAAATGAAATGCCCAAGTTCCCTTTGTTAGTAAGAGGAAGAGCCAGGAAACAAAACCAGCCTATCTGACTCTAGTAAATCCCCTTTATCCTTTGCCAATCTTGGGTATTACGATTTCTTATACCTTTGCAAATGTGATAGGCAAAGAATCTATTTTTAACTTGGATTTCTAGGCTTATTAATTAGTTTCAACCTCCCTTTTCCTGTGTTTTGGCCATTTTGTTGCCTTACTTTTTCAGAGTGAATTGCCTGTTTCTGTTGTCTTTTCTGCTATTCGTGTGCAACCTCTCAGCAACTAACTGTGGAAGTTGCCACATACTTGTGGCACTCAGGCAGACTCCCTGAAACCTCGTCTCACTAAGAATTGGAACAGACACTTCTGCTGACTCACGGCAGCCAAAGTTTCAGGGTAGTCTCATCATCTTGCAAGTGAAACGTGTTTGGAGATAACCCACCCAGCTGCTCACTCCTTTGGTAGACTGTAAACTATTTTGATTGAGTGGTTTCCTAATTTTTCAATGAAATCCAACTTTATGGTTTTTAACAAATTTGACACCTTTCCCTCAAATTTTGAAAAGAAAGGAAAAAAGGGGGGAAGCACCACCAACACTTCCTCAGGCTAGCTTTGCCTTTGTGTAATCACCAAAAATGTTACAGCACACCTGAAACTAACATAATATTGTAAATCAACTGTATGTCAATTTTTAAAAAATATTTATTTATTTAGGCCGCCCCAGGTCTTAGTTGCAGCATGCATGAGGGATCTAGTTCCCCGACCAGGGATTGAACCCGGGCCCCCTACACTGGGAGCGTGGAGTCTTACCCACTGGACCACCAGGTAAGTCCCTGTATTTCAATTTTTTAAAAATGTTACAGCAGCACAGCCCAACCACCGGAGCAAGGATGCACGACTTGCCTGATGGTGGTGACAGGGAGCGGTGGGGAGAGGAGGACTCATTGTTTATACCTGTTATGTGCTACAATCAGTGGTTAGCCTTGCAGAAACATTTACCTTGGAGATAGGTTCAATGTGTGGGATGGATAATTACACGTCGAGGAACTTAATTCTGGATAAGAGAAGCCACTAATTCATGGCAGTCACACAAGACTCCAGTGAGGCTCTGTGCTGTTGGGTCCAAGTGCTCCGTGGTGTGGGACGGAGTCAGGGTTCCATTAACCAAGTACAGATGAAGGCAGCAAAGAGACTCAAACAGCAGCTTGAGTCTGGATGGTAAGTAACAGCTGCTTCCCTGTTCAATATTTTAAATTCCAAATTTAGAATCAAAATACAGGGAAAACCCTTTAGCTCCCCTTAACAATCGCTTTGTTTGTTTCTTTTTGCTATATTTAAAGAGAAAGGGAAAGCTTCCCTCTCTGAAATCCCGTTGATTGGCCCTCGGTTCAGAGGACGTGCGCATTAAGACGTGTTGATCCTTTAACAATTAAGAGCAGTCTTGGAATTGTTGACCTCCAGACTTATTCAGCTTATCAGCAATCACAGTCAGCAGTATCTGTGGGAAAACCAAGCCGAAGGGAGTTGAATTGTTTAGCTGGCAGCATCAGTGCGGACGTTGACGAGTCCCCTGGTGCGGCTCCCTCACCTGCTCACGAGCTGCCATTCACGACAGCCAGGTAGCCGATAAAGCACACGCATGGGAGTCACTCAGTGCCAACGTTCCCCTTGGCTCACTGGAGGAATCGTGTCACGCTGGGAGCTTTAGTCTACATTACTCTGCAACCACTATCAAATCATACAAAAATTGGAGGTGAAGCTGCTTTCATCAAATTCCAAAGGAAATGCCATTAATATGCAGCTGTGAGCCAAAGAATATGTAGTTATTCTCTTTAAAAGGCTTTATAATCAAAAATAGCCAATTAAGATGACCTTAAAGTCGTCGTAGAAAGCGGTTCATACTCATCATTAGTGCCTCCAGAAGAGAGCTTACAAAGGAACGTGGCTGACAGAATGAACACTGTCAAAAGTGCAGCAATGTTCTCGTCCCATTGGCCTTCCTGGCAGGCCAGGGAAAGAAGGATGGCTACTGCACCCCATCAGGGTGCCCGGGTAGTCTGCTCTTCTCAGCAGGGGCTCAGGGAGCCACACAGCTGTCCGCACACTCAGAGAAGGATCAGCTAAAGCCCTGCTCAGCCCAGCTTTGCTGCTGACCTGGATAAATCCAGATAACCACTTCATTTTCCCTAAGGGGATAAAGGGAGACCTGCTCACACACTAGATGAATGCTATAGTCCACAAATATAATGTTTTACTGGGGTCTGTGAACACAGGTGGACAGGGACACTGCACTCTTTCTTTTCCAGACACCAGATATGGCGTAATTGGGATTCGAAAAAGAGATTAATCTAACAAACGGATCCAAAAGGCCAACTCACACAAATCCTCTCCAAAGAAAAGGTTACCATGTCCTAAATTGATGTCAATTTTATCTAGCAAATAATGTCAAGAAACATTACTTTTTAATGCAATCAATGTGTTATCAGTAATCTTCCATAAGCAAAAACTGCTTTATATTTTAAGACAAAATGCAACACTATTTCCCTCAGAAGATACAACCACTATAAATTTGGATAGCCTGTTCTATAACTGCTTGGAAATTATAACTATATCTAGGTCTAACTAGGATATTCTTTATCCAAAATTATATCAAGTGTGAAAACTGTGACTAACTTCTAATTACCAAGAAAAGATAATTACATGCAAAACAAATAAAACTAATCAAAATCATTAGCAGAACTTGCTAATCAATCACTGAAATCCGATTTGGCCATCCAGAAGCCCGAGAGTGTGTAGAGCAGGGAGGATGGGGCATGAATTAAAAGGACACCTCTGAGAATCCCGGAGATTGACAAAGGGGTGACAATATCCATGAATAATATTTGCAAAAGTGAAATTAGAGATAAAGGTATCAGCTGGGAACATGCTACTTTCTAAAATATCATGAACAAGCCCAGTCATTTCCTGATGGTTCTTTAATATGCTCCTAGCAAAGTTTATCTATTTATAGCTTCTGACTGCCACCATACCACCCACGTGGCTGGGACAAGGAAATACGGTCCAAAATAGTTTTGCACTATTTCCTTTCCTCAGAGGAAATGGGTTTTAGTCTTCAAAATCAGCCCCTCAGCTCATGTCTCCTATTGACCCTTCCCCTGTCAGCTTGGGATGCCCTGCTCCACTCACCGGGAGAAATCTCAGCTCAGGACGCATTGACGTGCCTTCTCAGCACTTCAACTTAACCCCCTTATTTTAAAAGGGAAATGTTCTGAAAAGAGCACACACAATACAAACAAACCTTCAAAAGGAATAGACAATGAGAAGCAAGGCAAAGAGGAGGCGAATTGTGATAAATGGTAGGAGGAGCAGAAATAAAGGTGAGAGAAAATAGTAGCTGCACGCAAGAAAATTCATCATGGGTGAAGAAAAAGCATCTAGGCAGTTGCCAGACTCAGACAGGGGAAGATGCTTCCTGTCAATAAAAGAATTAATCAGCAGGGAAATGATAGAAATGGAAAAGTAAAAAGTTCATTAAGGAAATTTAGTCATATCCACTTCCTAGCTATAAGGAAGATTTTTTAAAAACATGTGAATATACCCCACTGAAGTAATGTCAGAGAAGGCCTAGTGGACAGTCAAAAATTTCACTATGGCCCAGTGGTAACAAGGCCAACCCCACTGCAGTATCTCTGGAGAGCTGGAACTCCCATCCCTGCCTTGGTACAACTAGGAGCCTCCCTGCTCTGGTATCAACAGATGCCAAATGGGGAATCTGGACCACCGAGACCCCCCTGGCAGTAATAAGGGTCCCCTTTCCCTGTGAGAGCACTGTCAGAAACTTCCAGCTAAATACAGAGATTTATATAAGATCTAGAGTCTCCTAATACAATATGAAAATGTCCAAATTTTAATAAAAAGTCAATGGATACTAATCTCAAGAGACAGAGATGTTGGAATTATCTAACAAATATTTCAAAGCAGCCATGATAAAAATGCTTTCAAGACCAATTGTGTACATATTTGAAACATGAAAAAACAGAAAGCCTTAGCACGAAAAATTGCCTCCAAGAAGAATTAGGAGATAATGAAGAAAAAACAAATGGAAATTTTAGAACTGAAAAGCACAATAACAAAACAAAACACAACAACTGACATTAAAAGACCAGGGACTTCCCTAGCGGTCCAGTGGTTAAGACTTCGCCTTCCAATGTAGGGGGTGTGGGTTCAATCCGTGGTTGGGGAGCTAAGATCCCACATGCCTCGCAGCCAAAAAACCAAAACATGAAACAGAAGCAATATTGTAACAAATTCAATAAAGACTTTAAAAATGGTCCCCATCAAAAAAAAAAAATCTTAAAAAAATAAAAGCCCATTGGGTGGATTCCAATAGCAGAATGGAGAAGAGAGAGGAAAGAATTAGTGAACTGGCAGACAGAATAATAGAAATTATTCAACCTTAACAACAGAGAAAATAATGAAGAGAGACTCAGGGACCTCTAGAACTATAAGAAAATATTTAATATGTATGTCAGCAATTCCCAAAAAGAGAAGAGAGATTCTTCTTACTTTATTCTCATTTTTCAAAATTATTTTAGCTATGAGTTCCTTTGCCTTTTCATATAAATTTTGGCATAATCTTATGTACGCTTGCAGAAAACTCACTGGAATTTTGATAGGATATATATTAAATCTGTATATCAATTTGGGGAGAATTGACATCTTTACTATGTTGAGTAATCTTCTAATCCATTAACACAGTATCTCTCTCCCCTTATTTACATCCTCTTTGATTTCTTTCATCAGTGTCATGTAGTCTTTTTCACAGAAGTCCCATACATGTTTTGTTAGCCTTACACCTAAGTATTTATTTTTTTGAATGATTGTGAACGGTACTGTATTTTTAGTTTAGGTATCCATGTATTCAGTCTACCTGATTTCAGGATGTACTATAGTAATCTGTACTGTACTACAGTAAATCAAAACTGTATGATATCGGTGAAGGAATAAACACATAGATCAATGGAACAGAATAGAGAACCCAGGAAGAGACCCTCACAAATAATGCCCAGCTGATTTTTGACAAAGATGCAAAAGCAATACAATGGAGAAAAGATAGCTTTTTCAACAAATGGTACTGGAGCAATTGGACATCCACAGGCAAAAAAATAAAAAGTAAACTTCAATTTGTCTCATACTTTATACAAAAATTAACTTAAAATGTATCACAAACTTAACTGTAAATTTATAAAACTTTTAGAAAAAATAGGAGAAATTCTTCAGGATCTAGGCAGACTTCTTAGACTTGACATTGAAAGCACAATCCATAAGTAAAAGTTGATAAATTGGACTGCATAAAAATTATAAACTTTTACCGGAGCCTGTGCTCCACAACAGGAGAGGCCACAACAGTGAGAGGCCCACGTATCACACAAAAAAAAAAAAAAACCATAAACTTTTACTCTGTGAAAGACTCTACTAAGAGAATCAAAAAACTAGCTACAGACTGGGGAACAAAAATATTTGCAAACCACATATGAGACACAGGACTGATATCTAGGCTATATAAAGAACTCTCTAAACTGTTCAATGGTAAAAAACAGAAAAAAATTAAAAACAGAGTTAGAACATGGGTAAAAGACATGAAGAGACATTTCACCGAAGAAGCTATAAAAATGGCAAATAAGCGTATGAGATGTTCAACATCATTAACCATTAGAGAAATGCAAATTAAAATCATAATGAGATACCCCTACACACATATCAGAATGGCTAAAATAAAAAATAGTAACAGAGACTTCCCTGGTGGTCCAGTGGTTAAGACTCTACACTCCCAGTGCAGGGGGCCCAGGTTCTATCCCTGCTCAGGACACCAGATCTCCCATGTCACAGTTAAGACCTGGTGCAGCCAAATAAATAAATATATAATTTTAAAATAAAATAAAAAATAATGACAACACCTAATGCTGCCAAGAAAGCTGAGAAACTGGATCACTCATACATCGTTAGTGGGAATGTAAAACAGTACATCCATTCTGGAAAAGTGAGGTAGTTTCTTAAAACAAACAAACAAAAAAACTAAACATGCAACTACCATCCAACCCAGCAATCACACTCCCAAACATTTATCCCAAAGAAGACTTATGTTCATACCAAAACCTACACAAGAATGTTTATAGTATATTTATTTGTAATAGCCCAAAATTGGAAATGGGTGAATGGTTAAACAAACCACAGTACATCCATACCATAGCAATAAAAAGGAATGGACTGGGACCTCTCTGGTGGCGCAGTGGTTAAGAATCCGCCTGCCAGTGCAGGGGACATGGCTTTGATCCCTGGTCCGGGAAGATCCCACATGCCGTGGAGCAACTAAGCCCGTGCGCCACAACTACTGAGCCTGCGTGCCACAACTACTGAAGCCCGCGTGCCTAGATCCCGTGCTCTGCAGCAAGAGAAGCCACCACAATGAGAAGCCCGTGCACAGAAAGGAAGAGTAGCCCCCACTCGCCACAACTAGAGAAAGCCCGCACGCAGCAACAAAGACCCAATGCAGTCGAAAATAAATAATTTAATTAATTAATTTTTTTTTAAAAAGGGAATGGACTATGAATACATGCAACCACCTGGATGGATCTCCAGAGAATTACTTTGAAAAAAAGCCAATCCCAAAAGGTTACAAGACTGTATGATTTCATCTATGTAACATTCTTGAAACGACAAAATTATAGAAATGAAGCCCAGATTAGTTTCCAGGGATTAAAAAGAGAGTGAGCGGGAGGAAAGTAGATGCGGTTATAAATGAGCAATATGAGGGGCCCTGGTGGTGATGGAAATACTTCGCATCTAGGCTGTATCAACGTCAATATCCCATTGTGGTACTGTTTTGTACTTTTGCAAGATGTTACCATTGGGTGAAACTGTCTAAAGGGCACATGGGAACTCTGTAGTATTTCCTACAACTGCACGTAAGTCTACAACTACAAGATAAAAATTCTAATTATAGGGACTTCCTTGGTGGTCCAGTGGTTAAAAATCCACCTTCTAATGCAGGGGATGAGGGTTCGATCCCTGGGGATCGATCAGGGCACTAAGATCCCACATGCTGGGGGGCAACTAAGCCCATGCGCCACAACTAGAGAAGCCCGCACGCCGCAGCGAAACATCCCTCATGCCGCAGCCAAGATCCCACATGCCGCAACTAAGACCTGATGCAGCCATAAATAAATAAATAAATAAACTTAAAAAAAAATTTTATTATAAAAAGTATCAGGATATATTCTTCCCCCATGGGAAAATAAGGAGAAAGGATCAATGCAATCCATTCCAATGAAAGAAGCATTGAGATGAATTTTTCTGTAATGTGAAATCATTCCTATATTCCAGAGCAAATTTTAAAAGTTGTTCATGGCAACAAAATTGTATTCATCAGGTGCTTGCTGTTGTCCCCTGCAGTATCTATCTTGGGTAACACTCTATTTTCAGTCTTGGTGTATGGTGGTGTGTTCAATATTTGTTTGACTTTATTAGTGAATTGATTTTTGTACTGTAATTTGAACTTAAGGATAGAGCACTCTGTAACCATGGTGATCCCTGATTGTTTCTTGTTCACATGATACTAGAATGAAGTGGTGGATTTCTTCCTGGTCACTCTGAGCATTGTCAACTGGATGCCAGGTGTTCAGTGAGAAGGAAAAAGCAGAGACAGTCACATGTCTCACGTAGGAGGTGAGTCTGCTAGGATGTACTGGAGGTGATGGTCATAAAGATCAAAAGGAAGGGGTAGACAGACCCAAAGCTGGGTACAAAATAGACAAGACTTCACAGAAGCATAGTTTACATGAAGCAACAAATGGAAATAGAATTCTGAAGTTCAACCTTAGTCGAAAAAACCCAAATTTTCTTCAATGCCTTTTCATTCCACTTTGCATATCCCCTTTACTTCCACTGACTTATTCATTCAACAGGAATTTACTGAATACCTACTACATGCAAGGATGGCTCTGAGGAAAAGTCACAAATATGAAAGGGAAGCTCTCTTCCCTTGAAGATATTATAACTTAGTGGGAATGACAGGAATATGAAAACAGGAATGTCCAAACAAGGCATCATTGACCCAAATACCAATAGAAATGTAAGCAGAATGCTCTGATAGCTCAGGGTAATAAATACCCCCCACCAGTCGTTGCTCAGCCCCTGTAGATGACCCACTTCTTCCCAGGGGTCTGAGTCTCCCATCATGACTTGTTTCTCTCCAGCACAACCTACCTCAGGACTCTAATCTTTGCTAGGGTTAACCAGATAAATTAATGCCAAAGAAGGTATCAATGCCTGATTCTGGTTTAATCTATGATTCTTCCAGATAACATAATTCATGCAAATAGGTAGATGAGAGCTTCAGTCATCTCATAGTTACATCACAGTAGGAAGCAGAAAGCACAGGGTATTTGAGGATTGGACAGGTTCTTGAGGACCCTGAACCTCCACAAAACAGGGGGCTGCCCCCAAATGACCTCATCTCTGAGAGGAAAGTTCTGGGTGAAGTTCAATTCACTAGAACAGATTTTGAATTTAATGCTGTTGTTGCACAAATATTATTAAATCAACTCTAGCTAAAGCCAGAACATATCCATTTGTCATTAGCTTGAGTCGATTGTATAATGTGACTCATTAATCTTTTTCACCGAACTAATCTTAGGTTGCAAAATAATTCATTCTCCTTGCTATCAGTCCAATCTTCAGGCTGTAACTAGGTTTCTAGAGACTTCCTTGATTGTAATGAACTTTCCTTGCTGACGTCACCAGCTACATAAGCAGCAAGATCAATACGAAATAGTGACTTAGATGTTGGGCACATTTGAAAATAACATATTGGTCAAGTGCATTTGTTGAATACATAATGTATTCAACAGCCCTGTTTACATCTATCATTTCATTTAACTCATATTAACTACCTGCTGAGATAGACATTTGAGCTCTACTTTAGAGGTGCAGAAAGAGAAACTCAGAGAGGTTGAATGACTTTTCCAAGGTCACACAGCTAGGAAGTGGTGAAGCCAGGATTTAAATTCAAGTCTGTCTGACATCAAAGCTTATGTACTTTCTGTGGCAGGTCCTAACCCCCAGTACTTAGGAATGTGATCTCATTTGGAAATGATGTAATTCCATTAAGGATCTCACGATGAGATCATCCTGGACTTAGGTTGGGCCCTAAATCCAATGACAAGTTTCCTTATAAGAGACAAAAAAGGAGAAGGCACAGAGACATAGAGTCCAGGTAAAGACGAAGACAAAGATTTAAGTTATGCAGCTAAAGCCAAGGAACACCAAGAATTGCCGACAGCCACTACAAACTAGGTGAGAAACATGGAATGGATGCTGTCTCAGAGCTTCCAGACAGTACCAACCACGCTACCACCTTGATTTTTTTACTTCTGTGCTCCAGAACTGTGAAAGAATAAATTTCTGTTGTTTAAAAGAAAAAAAAATTTTATGTACTTTCCTTTATATCCCTTTCCACATGCAATGTGGAGCCAGAAAGGCCAAATAACTATTTGTCTGTCATTTTCACTAAAGATGGAACAGGAATATGTGCCTTACATTTCAAAAGGTGGAAAATTTTTCCTAAATAATAATGCCTGTGAGCCATGGGGTTATGTAACCACAGGCTGTCTTTGAAATATTGTTAGAATAGATTGAACAATGGACTGGAAGTTCTGTCTAAAGAAGAGGTTGAGTTAGAACAGCATGCTTCTAAAGTTCACGTCTCAGATCCACCTTTCTATCTATACAGACTGTTGGAAAACTTTAACATTGTCAAGGTGGTACTCTCTAAAATTAACTTCTCTGTGTTTCCAATAGCTCAAATCAATCAAAAGCAGAGAAGTCATAATGAGTGTCCTCCACAGCAGGTCCTGAAGACTTGGTCACGCTGAGGTCACCAAACCTCTTTATCCCTTTGAAGTGAAGAAAAGGACAAACACAGCGAAAGTAGTTCCCAATACTCACTACTAGGTGAAAGGAAGAATGGCCATCCAGGCACTCTCTCTGACAACTTCCAGCCACTCCCAATCAAAAAAAAAAAAAAAAGTGATAAGCAAGATATAATCTGTTTTTTTGTGCATGGTCACAATTTTCTCCACGCTCCATCCATTCCTGCCTTCATATTCATTCCTTTGGTCTGAGCATCAGATCATAAATATAACTTATATAGTATTTCATTGTACTCTTAGTCACATGATATAACATTTCCTTAGTTTTAAACAATGTATCTTTTTCACCATTAAAAGAAGATAATAAGCTTTAATAGCAAAAGCCATATGCCCCAAACCACAATTTGTCTCTTTTCTTACAAGTATGAGCAGATGGCTACAGGCCTATTAGGATGATTCAAACTTAATACATGATTCAGAATCATTTCCTTAGATGAGCAGAAGGGGTTCCAGCCTGAACCTAAACAGTCGTCATCCTAGGATTCAGACATTCTCATCGTTTCTAGACGGGCCCAGTGATGGGACACCAAAAATCTATGGAACCAAGACTGAAGAGACTGGTAATCAGGCGTACAAGCTTGGTTCAAGGTCAGGGGCCCACACCCAGCTGGACAACTGGAGAGGCAGGAGATGTTGAGCATGGGGCAGTCACTCGGCACAGCCAGCTACCCCGTCCCGTGCAGACAGGTGTTTGTTGAGAGCCCAAGACGGTTCTCCTCTGGCCAGGTGAGAATGTTACATGAGGTTCAGAGGCAGGGAAGAGTCTCCCCACTTTACTAGAGAATACAGCAGGGCTTCTATGCATCTGCTACCGCATCTTTGACACAGCATGCAGAATGTCAGTTGTGGCCCAACTGAAAGGCAGCATGACCCTGTGCTGGACGTGGCCATGTGTCACCCCCCACCCCCAGTGTCTTGGTGGACAGAGAACAGGCATCAAGTCACCGTGGAGGAGGCCCAGCAGCAGAGGGGGAGAAGTCAGACTCTGTGAGGAACCTAAGAGGACCATGCTTGGAAATCCACCAAGATGCCCCAGAGGGTTTCTTGATATATGTGAGAAGGACTTCAAACTGAGAAGTTAGGGATCTTACAAGAGTTGCTGTGTACAGGGAAGAGGAATATCACTGGCTACTGTTATCATCACCTTCATTTTAACAACTTAGGTTGCCTAGGAAACCCAGATTACAACCTGCTGTGCTGAAACCTGGGGTGATGGAAAAATACAACTGCAACCAGACCTTGGAGAAAGGGGGAGGCTGAAGGGGGCTTGACCAGCTATGAGTTCAAGAATATTCCAGTAGCTTCTTCATGAGGTAAGTCAAATCAAACAGTTAGTGGTGTTTTGTTTCCCCTTAATTAAAAAAAGAAATTTGCAACTATGTGAGAAGCTATGGGATTTGTTTTCAAATCCAATAATTTCATTTTTGGTCTCAATATCATATTCTTCTTCAAAAGACCTTATGGGCCATTTGCCTTTCCATTGCCATTCTTAAAACGTCACCAAAATTAGGGGTACAATATTTGGTGTACACATCTCTGTCTTCATTTCTCATAAACAGCTCGGGCACAATGCATCTAAGCAGATCTCATTATCTTTTTATCCAACTCTACTCCTCCCCCGTGCAGTTTCTATCTCAGTAAGTGACCTTCCTATACATCAATAACCAATTAAAAAGCTAATTCCAGGTGGAATATCTACCCTCCCTCTAATGAATTAAACATATAGCCATAAATTCAATTAAAATATTGGAAAACCTAATATTATAAAGTTAAAAATTCTTCAAAAATTAATCTACAATTTCAACGAAGTTCCAATAAATATTTAAACAATGTTTTGATGATGAAACTTGACAAGCCAATTCTAAAATTCAAAGGGAAGGGAAAAATGTGAAAGAATCACCAAGAAAATTTTAGGAAAAGGAAAAAGAGGGAAGACTTGCGCTACTATATAGCAAAACTATACTATCAGGCTACAGTCCTCACCATCGTGTGATGGCAGCACAAGAATAAACAAACCTAGTTCAGACACAGGTCCATCCGTATAGATGAGGGAGAAAGATTAGTGGGAAAAGGATGGCCTGAATCTTAAGTAAATAGTACTAATACATGGAGAACAGTATGGAGGTTCCTTAAAAAACTAAAAATAGAACTACCATATGACCCAGCAATCCCACTACTGGGCATATACCCTGAGAAAACCATAATTCAAAAAGAGTAATGTACCACAATGTTCATCGCAGCTCTATTTACAATAGCCAGGACATGGAAGCAACCTAAGTGTCCATCATCGGATGAACGGATAAAGAAGATGTGGCCCATATATACAATGGAATATTACTCAGCCATAAAAAGAAGCGAAATTGAGTTATCTGTAGTGAGGTGGATGGACCTAGAGTCAGTCATACAGAGTGAAGTAAGTCAGAAAGAGAAAAACAAATACCATATGCTAACACATATATATAGAATTTTTAAAAAATGGTTCTGAAGAACCTAGGGGCAGGACAGGAATAAAGATGCAGACATAGAGAATGGACTTGAGGACACAGGAAGGGGAAAGGGTAAGCTGGGATGAAGTGAGAGAGTGGTATGGACATATATACACTACCAAATGTGAAATAGGTAGCTAGTGGGAAGTAGCCACATAGCACAGGGAGATAAGCTCGGTGCTTTGTGTCCACCTAGAGTGATGGGATAGGGAGGGTGGGAGGGAGACGCAAGAGGGAGGAGATACGGGGATATATGTATATGTATAGCTGGTTCACTTTGTTATACAGCAGAAACTAACACACCATTGTAAAGCAATTATAATCCAATAAAGATGTTAAAAAAAATAGTACTGATACAACTGGCTAAGCTTTTTAAAAAGATCAACAATCTATATTATATAGTGTATATATATATATTTATATTATTAACCCAATTTATAATACAAGTCAATAAATTCCAGATAGGTTAAAGATCTAATTATAAAAACATAAAGCTATAACATAGATGAAACTTTAAAATATTATGCTGGGCTTCCCTGGTGGTGCAGCATACAGGAGTCCGCCTGCCAATGCGGGGGACATGGGTTCGGCCCCTGGTCCAGGAGGATCCCGCATGCCGCGGAGCAACTGGGCCCGCGAGCCACAACTGCTGAGGCCCGCCTGCCTAGAGCCCGTGAGCCACAACTGGAGAAGGCTCATATGCAGCAGTGAAGACCCAACACAGCCAAAAATAAATAAAATTAAAAACAACAACAACAAAAAACATGTAGCACTGTGAGGTACATAATGTGATAGGAAAGTGGTACAGCTACACTGAGATGTGCTAGTGGTTTCCCAAAAAAAAAAAAAAAGTATGCTAAGTGAAAGAAGCCAGTCACAAAAGACCACATATAATATGACCCCATTTATATATGCCCAGAATAGGCAAAACTATAGAAACAAAAACTGATCAGCTACGGTCGGGAGGTAGGGGCATGTTGAGGGGAAATGGAAAGTTGCTACAAATGGGCATGGGGTTTTTTAGGGGGCAGATGAAAATGTTCTAAAATTGATTGTGGTGAAGGTTGCACAATTCTGTAAATATACTAAGAACTATTGAATAGGAGAACTAAGAACTGCTTTAAATAAGGGAATGGTATGATACGTGATATATATCTCAATAAAGCTATTAATAATATGTAAAGCTAAAAAATCCAAGGAAAATATAGGAGAATGTGTTTATGACCTTGTACCAGAAAGTTCATTCACATAAACACACACACACACACATTTTTAAATAAACTGTATGACATAAAACCATGTAAGAAAAGACCTTATTAACAAAGTTAAAAATCAAATAATAACTAGAAAAAAATATTTGCAATGTATATAAGAGACAAAGAATTGATATATGAACACACTCACCTTCACACACATACAAACATACCTATAAGGAAAAAGCAACCAAACAGAAATTAATAATAGTTATAAATGAGACATTAAAATTTGAAAAGCATTCAATCTCATTATTAATGTAAAATATTATTTAAATCAGCATTTTTTTGCACAGCAAAGGAAACCATAAACAAGACAAAAAGAAAACTCTCATTATGGGAGAAAATATTTGCAAAACAAGTGACCAACAAGGGATTAATCTCCAAAATATACAAATAGCTCATGCAACTTGATATCAAAAAAACAAACAACCCAATCAAAAAATGGGCAAAAGATCTATATAGACATTTCTCCAAAGAAGACATACAGATGGCCAAAAAGCACATGAAAAGATGCTCAACATCACTAATTATTAGAGAAATGCAAATCAAAACAACAATGAGTTATCACCTCACACTGGTCAGAATGGCCATCATCAAAAAATCTATAAACAATTAATGCTGGAGAGGGTGTGGAGAAAAGGAAACCCTCCTACACTGTTGGTGTGAATATAAATTGGTACAGCCACTATGGAGAACAGTATAGAGGTTCCTTAAAAAACTAAAAATAGAACTACCATATGATCCAGCAATCCTACTCCTGGTCATATATCCGGAAAAAAACCATAATTTGAAAAGATACATGCACCCCAATGTTCACTGCAGCACTGTTTACAAAAGCCAGGACCTGGAAGCAACCTAAATGTCCATCAACAGAGGAATGGATAGAGAAGATGTGGTACATATATACAATGGAATATTACTCAACAATTAAAAAGAACAAAATAATGCCATTTGCAGCAACATGGATGGACCTAGAGATTGTTATACTGAGTGAAGCAAGTCAGGCAGAGAAAGACAAATAGCATGTGATATAACTTATATGTGGAATCTAAAAAAATGGTACAAATGGACTTATTTACAAAACAGAAATAGAGTCACAGATGTAGAAAACAAACATAGGGTTACCAGGGAGGAAAGGCGGGGAGCGATAAATTGGGAGTTTGGGATTGACATATACACACTACTATATATAAAATAGATAACTAATAAGGACCTACTGTACAGCACAGGGAACTCTTCTCAATACTCTGTAATGGTCTATATGGGAAAAGAATCCCATATATGTATATGCATAACTGATTCACTTTGCTGTACACCTGAAATTAACACAACATTGTAAATCAATTATACTCCTATAAAAGTTTTTAAAAATCAGCATTTGCTGATCCATCAAATTGGCAAAAATGATTTTAGACTGATACTATCCTATTGGCAAGTGTGGAAAAATGAGTATTTTCATATGTTGTTGTAGGGGTAGAAATTTGTCAGAGTTGTTGGAGGGTAATTGTGGGGCAATTTATTAAAGCTTTATTTGTGCATACCATTTGGTCCAGCAATTCCACTCTAGCTATCTGTTCTGAAGACATATTCCTACATGGAGATAACAAGCAAGGATAAGGATTTTATCTGGAGTATCACTTGCAAAAGTGAAAATTTGGAAACATTTTAAATGCCCATATTTTTGAACGTGGTTAAGTCATGATATGCCTATATAAGTAGCTTCAAAAGATGGGATAGATTTACATTTACTAATAGAGAAACTAATACCAGTGGTTGGTTGGTTGGTTGTTCTTGAGGAGACTGATATTGATATCTTGCTATATCTGTGTAGATTTTTTACCCAAAATTATGTATAACTTATCTAATTAAAAATAAGGGGAAACAATAAGGTGCGATATATTAGTGAGGAACATTTTGAGAAAAATATCAAAACCAGACTTTGCATTGGTCTCCGGCAGAGATTTTAAAATGGACTAATGTAGTTAAAATAAGAGTGTTTAAGGATCCTGTGATCCCACTTCTTGAAATTTACCTTGAGGAGAAAAATGCACATGTGCACCCTCCCCCCAAAAGTATGCATAAGGATATCCATTCCAGAATTTTTTAGTTAAAAAAATGGACACAAATTAAAGGTTCACACATCAGGGGATGGCTATATAAATTATGACAGGCACATCAAATAAAATTCACTATAGCCATTTGAAAAGATGCTGTAGATTTTTTTGACTTGGAAAATGTCTTACAACATATACTTAAATGAATATATCAGACAAAAGAATAGAATATATAGTTTGATCCCATTTACATAAAAAATGGTTTCCATAGCCTTGTGAATTCACATACATAGAGAAGTATCTCGAGGGATATTTAATGAAATGTTGATATGGTAAATTAAAATTATAAGAATCATTTATCTAACTTTTTGTTTAAAACTTAATATGTATTGAGACTATGTTAACTAACATATACTCATTATTTCATTTGATCTTCATTATACTATAAATTGAGAACTATTATTATCTCCATTTTTTTAGGTTTGAAACTGAAGATAAAAAACTTATACAAGACCCTCCAGAGCTGGTAAGTGATGTGGCTGAAATCTGTCTTTCTAACTCTGAAGCCCATGCTTCTAACCTTATTCTACTTCTGTACTCCACACATTTTCTTACACGTATTTAAGTAATTTATTAATTGATGGTTACTGTGTTGTTTCTAAGCCTAACAGTTGCCAAACAGTAGGGAGTTCCTGAGAACTGTACACAAGGGATAGTCATAAAGACTAGAAAGAAGTGGTCTGAGGCACTGCCCTTGCTCCTGGCAGACCCTGTTCCCAGCAAGGCCTGGGGAGAGTCTAACACTATGCTTGGAAATGCAGCCCATACGGTGCTGGACACACAACACACAAACACACACACAGTGGCATTTTGTATGGCATTTTGTGACCTCTCTCTTTCTACCCTTTGAGAATCCATGACTTCTTTAAGAAAAAGCTGGACTGGATACTCTCTCTCTAATACCCTATAACTGTTCTTAAAAAAAAAAAATCTGTGGCAGAAGTCTTTAGCAGACATTAAGAATATATTTGGGGGTCTACTTAAAAATTCAAATTGTGGGAAATTCCCTGGTGGTCCAGTGGTTAGGACTCCGTGCTCTCACTGCTGAGGGCCCAGGTTCAATCTCTGGATGGGGAACTAAGATCCCGCAAGCTGCTCGGCATAGCCAAAAAAAAAAAAAATTGCGATTTAACAGATTCCTTATAAATATATTGCCCATCCACCCTGGTACTGTTGGATAAATGCATGGCAAGTTACCTGCAGTTCCTGTGGCTAGGGTGGGTCCTACGGATGCAATATATCTGGATTTTAATAAAACATCTCATTTAAAAGTTCAAATAATTAGACATGCAACATACATGGTTCCTAGCAAGTTCAAAGCTGATTGAAATCCTCTCCTCACCCTCCCCCAAAAAGAATGCAGATAATTATCTGACGTTAGGAACAAAAGTATGTTGAGAGAATCATAGATAATACAAATACATAGAGAGATGGAATAATAAAATGAATGCTGCTGGAAGGACTATTAGGTTCATTTCAACTAAAGCACTAAGTACACAAATATTATCTTAGGAAAGAGAATTTAACACGCATGCATTTGTAACTAATACGATACATATTCCTTTGTGCTCATCTCATCCCAGGGTAGGAAAAGGCCATTCACAGGAGAGACATCCTGTTGTTATAGTGATGACTTTGGGGGTCACTGAGAAATGGCAGTGGCAGACAAGGCAAGAGAGCCCAAGGCTATCTGTCCCCATGTAGTACTCACCTCATGGTCAGTGGGCAACCGTTTTGAGTAACAGTGGTAATAACCCCATGGATGCCTGTAATTTGTACCCTGCTTGAAAGATTAACTCAGGCCAATGTGTCAAAAGTCCACAAGGAAATACAGAAATTAATGACAACAGTTATTTGATATTGTAATAAATATACACATTTAAATACATATAATATGTTATAAAATAAATACAATAAAACAAAAAACTATTTTATAACAGAATGAAGAAAAAAGGGAACTAATATTTGTTAAGCACCAACTATGCACCAGATACTTCATGATGACAATTTCACATCAACACTGCAAAGTATCATCAACCCCATCTCACAGACAAGGAAACTGTAGTCCGGATAAGTGACTCACACAAGTCAAAAAGGCAGGGACAGAAATAGAACTCCAACCCAGGCCAAACAGGCTCTAGAATTCATGGTCTTTTCATGCTATGGCATCACTTCCCCAGATGGGGGCCTGAATTTCCCACCAAATAGACATACTTAATGTATATCAGTCTACTCGTAGTATGAACTGCTAAAAACCACTCACTGGGGTCCATCAGACAGAATCCTTGGCTGAAAAGAGGGAAGAGAATGAACATGGCAGTTTGGTCCTATTTGTTCCTTACAACACCACTAGGAATTATGCAATTATTTCTCATTACCTGACTTTCTTTTCTGCAATGAAATTTTTATGAGTAACAAAAATAACCTCATCAAGAAATACCCTGAAGTGAGTAATTGTTGAAACAATATATGTCTTAGAATCCACATCTTAGGGCAGTGGGCAGCACCTGCATCCTTCTGCAGAGTAAGCATACTTCAGGGCCTGCAAAAACCTCCTTTAAAAGGCCCAAATGCTAAAATTGCTCTAAAGCAGTTCTGAGCAGCCTCCAGCCTAATAATGTGTTTTAATGCTCTTGACCACCCTGAAAATTAGCGATATTATCCCCATCTTAAAGATGAGGAAAGGGAGGCTCAGGGAGGCAGGACAGCCCAAAGCTTAATATCACAAATCCTCTTCCTTAACAGCTAGGGAGACAAGGCATCTATCTCAGCTTGGTTCCATCCTATGACATCTGCCACTCTTGTGCTGCTGATGGATGTGCCACTAGTAGGGTCTGACCGTTGGAGGATAAGCACTGATTGGATTTGCCTTGCAGGAAGAGGTATACTGTCTATTGGCTTGGAGAGAAGGCAGATGGTGGGGAGAAGGGATGATGATGGTGTGAGTCTGTCATTTTCCAAATGGTTGCTGCCAAGAAGAGAAGAGCAGCTGATGAAAATCATGTGTGTCAAAGTAAGGAGACTGGGAAATACTTCTTTTATTTTTTAAAAGACATTGTTTTTCCTATTTGCAATGGAAAAATCTCTTTTTCAGAAAGAATAATCCCAAAATGCACTATGTAATAAGCTGCACTTTATAGTTATGTAGCTTACAAGGTCAGTAAAAGACAAAAGAAACAAGATTCACAAATGTCTTATTTAACAACAAAAGTTATTCAAAGTCGCAGCATTATAAGATACTGTAGTGCATGCTACTATGTTGATCCTGAAATTTTAGCAAAAATTTTGTTAAGACTAGCAAAACAGTAACAGAGAAGAAGAGAAATGTTTCAAAATATTAACATGGAGAGCCTCCCTCCAAATGACCCAAGTGAAGATGACCCCACAATGAAGATCAAAATGAACAAGCCACATTAGCAGAGATTCTAATCAGAGTTTTAGTTCTCTAATCCTGATCATGAGAAGACAAACAAGGGCTGCCAGACGCATGAGAAAACTCTCTAATGTGGAAGATAAAGATCAGAGCAAACAGAAAACAAAACAAAACAAAAAACCAACTTGGAGGAAACAAACAATGCAAGGAGCAGAATGCTTTTAAAACAATTGTAATTAGTATCCTCAGAGGCACAAGGATAATATTGCATTCCAGAAGCAAGAACAGAATCCTCCAAAAAGGAGCACTCAGAAAACAAAAAGTTTTCTTGAAATTATAAAAAATGATAACATAAATAAAAGTTTTAATATAAGAATTATAAGACCCAGAAAACTGAGGGAAAAGATAAATAGAAGGACAACTAAAGAAATATGAAAATTAAAAAACAATTCCAGGAAGTCTGGCATCAGAATTATCAAATTACCAGAAAAAACAGAGACAACAAAGGGGAGGAAATCATAAGCAAAATTTTTTAGAACTACAAGGCATCAGTTTCCAGATTGAAAGGCTGACTAAGTAGCCAAGACGGTGGAAGAAACTGACCCACCATAAAGCACAGCAATTCCGAATACAGGCATACCTCAGAGATACTGTGGGTTTGGTTCCAGACCACCACAACAAAGTGAATATCGTAATAAAGCAAGTCACTTGAAATTTTTGCTTTCCCCGTACACATGTACTGGGAAAGTTATGTTTACACTGTATTATAGTCTGTTAAGTGTGCAATAGCATTATGTCTAAAAAACCATGTACATACCTTAATTTAAAAATACTTTGTTGAGGGGCTTCCCTGGTGGCGCAGTGGTTGAGAGTCCGCCTGCCGATGCAGGGGACGTGGGTTTGTGCCCCGGTCGGGGAAGATCCCACGTGCCGCGGAGTGGCTGGGCCCATGAGCCGTGGCCGCTGAGCCTGCGCGTCCGGAGCCTGTGCTCTGCAACGGGAGAGGCCGCAACAGTGAGAGGCCCGTGTACCACACACACAAAAAAAAACTTTGTTGCTAAAAAATACCAACCATTATCTGAGCCTTCAGTGAGTTGTAATCTTTTTGCCATAGTTAACATTACAGACCACTGATCACAGCTCTCCATAAGAAATACAATAATAATGAAAAAAATTGAAATATCGCGAGAATTACCAAAATGTGACAGGAGACGTGAAGTGAGCAAATGCTGCTGGAAAAATGGTGCCAAGAGACTTGCTCGATGCAGGGTTGCCAGAAACCTTCAATTTGTATCTGCAAACCACAATAAAGTGAAGCACAATAAAACGAGGTCTGCCTGTAGTGTGGACCAAGAAAATCTCCTGCAAGTTAGAGAGAGAGGAAAAAATGGCCATATTCAGAGTGTCAGGATTCAGAATGGCTTTGTACTTTCCAAGACCAACACTGGAATCCAGAAGACGATAAAATAATGCCTTCAAAATTCTGAAGGAAAATTACTTCTAACTTAGAATTCAATACTCAGCCATAAATTATAGGTAAGGTAAAATTAAAACACTCTTAGAAATGTAAGGTCTCAAAAAACTTGCTTTTCTGTACACTTTCTCAGGAAGCTATGGAAGATGCCTTCACCAGGTGAGGGAGTAAAAGGAGAAGGAATATGTAGGATTCAGGGAAGAGGTGATTCAGAACAGGTGAGAGAAAAAGGGGAATTTTCAAGATAATAGTGAAGAAAAAGTCCCAATAATAACTGGGCACTAGGTATCCAGAGGAATGAAATAATGTGATTCAAGAGAATGGCATGACAATGGCTGCCACCCTGATTTCCTCTGCTATAATATCCACAAAGAGAAACAAAAAATAAGATGAGTTCAGAAAGCCCACCCAGTCCTGGAATGGGCCCAAAAGTAATCAAAGATGATTACTGTCCAGCCAGCCTAGGAAGATCTCTAGGGACAATGTCTCAAAAATGTATATATAAGATCTGATAGATTAGCTGTTGTGATAAACTTTGTGGAAAGTTTTACTAAAAGGTCATTAGAAGAAATGGAAATAAAAATAAATACAAAGAAAATTCAGCAAATGAACAAAAAGGGATTCTTCACTTTATGAAAAATATAAAGGAAGGAAAAATACCCATATACACAGAGGTGCTCAGTTATAAAGAATATTAGAACAATCATCATATTAACTTAACCAAAATTAGTAGTAGAACTATACTGGGAAGATAAGAAAGGACGAACAAAATGATGACAGAATAAAGAGGTAGCGATATCTTTCATGATAATTTAATAGATAACATCTAAAATGGACAAATAAAGAGATAGCAATATATGCATAGTTTTTAGAGCTTTGGAGATGTGTAAAGGCCAGAGGAGCTTTATTTATTTATTTATTTATTTATTTATTTATGTTTTGGCCGCATTGGGTCTTCGTTGCTGCACGTGCGCTTTCTCTAGTTGAGGCGAGTGGGGGCTATCCTTCTTTGCGGTGTGCGGGCTTCTCACTGCGGTGGCTTCTCCTGTTGTGGAGTACGGGCTCTAGGCGCACGGGTTTCCGTAGTTGCGGCATGCAGGCTCAGTAGTTGTGGCTCATGGGCTCTAGAGTTCAGGCTCAGTAGTTGTGGCACACAAGCTCTGTTGCTCTGCAGCATGTGGGATCTTCCCGGACCAGGGCTCGAACCCATATCCCCTGCATTGGCAGGCGGATTCTTAACCACTGCGCCACCAGGGAAGCCCCCAGAGGGGCTTTAAAAGAGTTGAATTTTCCTCCCATGGGAATTCCCTGGTAGTCCAGTGGTTAGAACTCTGCACTTTCACTGCTGAGGGCACAGACTCCATCCCTGGTCTGGGAACGAAGATCCGCAAGCCTTGCAGTGCGGCCAAAAATTTTTAAAAAAGAAAAAAAAAAGAGTTGAAAGTCATTGCCTTTGGGGACTGGGACCAGGAGAAGTGAGATGGGTTGAGTCAGGAAACAAATTTTGTAATAGGTCTTTTACTACTATTTGCCATTTTAAACTACATGCCTGCAAAGCTTTGATTTAAAATTTAATTTATAAATGAAAATAAAGAAAAGAAAAATGCTGAACTTCCAGTATAAACAGGTAGGCTCTCAAGTGATTAATCTGAATATTAAAAAGAGACATGATATTATTTGAACCCCTGCCTGGGTAGGAGTATAATACAGATTACACCTCGAATAACCCAACTCTTTTCACCTTAAATATTTTCATTTGTATTTCTGTGGTGCTTTCACCCTTTTTAATTGTTTGCATAGTCAGTGATCTAATCTTCTCCAGGATCCAGATTTTCATCCACAGGCAGAACAGGATCTGTTACTTGCTCATATTATTTCTCTGAAACTCAGTGGTACAGGGAATAATTACCCTCTCCTAGGAAAGAAGATACTCTCCACTATATATGTAACCTGCACTGCCTTGAATATTCAAAGCCCCTTGGAATTGTAAGTACTTCACAGTTTTCAAAGTGCTTTCTCATGTTTTTATTTGATCTTGCAACAGCTCTGAAAGGTAGGCCAGACAGAAGCTCAGAGAGGTTAAGTGACTTCCCTAAGGTCACTCAGCTGGTCAAAGCAGAGCCACGAGTAGATTCATCTGCTTGTGACTCTCTTCACCTACCACGCTGTACAGCAGCCTTGTTTTCACATTTCATGGAGTTTAATAAGCTCCAATTGCTGGCAGCCGAACGACCAGATGGTGGGGAAAAATGATAGAGGGTGTGTGTGAATTTACTTCTCCAAAGTCCAGCCACTGCATCCAGACCTGGCCTAAGAAAAAATTGCCCTCTGCTCAGGAGATCAACCCCAGAACTTGTCCTGCAAACAGCACAAATTTGGCGTCTTAGGACTTTTCCACATTCAAGGTTCTCTTCTAAAATTGGAAATGTCCCTGAAAAAGAGAGTAAGTACCTTACTACTTATCCTTCAGCAGGACTGGTTGGCAGTCAGCTGAAAATAAGCCTGAGCTATTGGAAGATGGTTAAGAGAGGAAGAAAGAGGCACGGATTTATCCTAATTCCACATTGTTCCCGGGCCATCCTAGCCAGAATTATTTTAAAAGATTCCTTTAGCAGGAACATCATAAGGGGCCAACTCTCATTTTGTGACTATATAGAGCGATTGAAGAAAAACGACAACAACCAAAACCCAAAATTTTCCTGTGCAGTTCAGGTCACTGAGAAGCATTTAGGATAAACTGGCATTCGAATCATAAGTTATTTGTGTGTCAATTTAAAATCAGTTGGATGTTTCATCTTGTTCATCAGGAACAAGATTTTTCTCCCTATTTTTAGCAAAAATTGCAAGCTGAGCACGTGCAGTCTCTGCTAAACAGAATATGAACAAGGATTTCTTGTAGCTCCTCAATGTATGGGGAGCGTAATAAAGCTCAGAGAAGGACAGAACCAAAAACAAGCTGTGACGACCACTTGCAGATACAAGTCAAACTCAACTCTGGCTTCTGAGCTGGATATTAGTACTCTACCTTTTTAAAATTTTAATGAGTATTACACATACATTTAAACTTATGGCCTATGAGAATCCATTTGTGCCAGCTCTATGTATAGTGAGTAGCAAAGTCCATGCAAATTTAAATATAGAGTAGGGCTTCCCTGGTGGCGCAGTGGTTAAGAATCCACCTGCCAATGCAGGGGACACGTGTTCGAGCCCTGGTCCAGGAAGATCCCACATGCTGCAGAGCAACTAAGCCTGCGTGCCACCACTACTGAGCCTGCGCTCTAGAGCCCATGTGCCACAACTACTGAGCCTGCGCTTCAGAGCCCGCAAACCAAAACTACTGAGCCTGCATGCTGCAACTACTGAAGCCCGCACGCCTAGAGCCCATGGTCTGCAACAAGAGAAGCCTGCGCACCGCAAGGAAGAGTAGCCCCCACTCGCCACGACTAGAGAAAGCCCACGTGCAGTAACAAAGACCCGACGCAGCCAAAACTCAATCAATCAATTAATTTTTTAAAAAATAATAATAAATATAGAGTAAAGGATAATTGTAAGATATCTCAGTCAGGGATTCTGCTATTCTTCACATATTTTAAAGGCATAAAACACAGAGGTTACATAACTGCCTTTACGGAAAACTCTGCATTCAGAGTTGTTTTCGAAGCCTGTTTGCAGCTGAGTGTTTACTAAATCAAGCACTAAAAACTAGATTTACACTGGTTGTTCGAAGCTGAAAGCCAGCTGCAGCTGCCATTAGAGCAATTCAATTTCTTTTTTATAAAGCACAAGTAAGGCTCAATTTACTAAAGTTTTATTTCCTTTTTATGCATCACATATGCTAGGGGAAAAAATTAAGTTTATGAGATTAAAAATGAGTTTTATGCTAAATGTTTACAAAGTTTCAGCTGGTTGCATTTGCAAGCCCTCAAACCCACCAAGTTCAACTTCTGGGTTTTTTTCTTTTCCATTTCAACGAAAGAAGGTCTTTGGGTTTGTCAAAGGATTTTTCCCCAGCCCCCTTCTCTGTTCTCATCTAGCTCTGCCTTCCTCTTTCACATCATACAATTTTACAACAGTTGAGATAGACAGATAAATATGTTCCTTCATGATGTCAAAATCTTTACTAGGAACAGTCTTGTATGAACTCAATTGCTTTTTTTTTTTTTTTTTTTTGATGTGGACCATTTTTAAAGTCTTTATTGAATTTTTTCTGTTTTCTGTTTTGGTTTTCTGGCTGCGAGGCATGTGGAATCTTAGCTCCCTGACCAGGGATCAAATCCGCACGCCCTGCATTGGAAGGTGAAATCTTAACAACTGGACCACCAGGGAAGTCCCTCAATTGCTTTTTTAAATGGTTCTTTTTTTCCTCCATTCCCTGTCTTGATTTACCTGGTCTGGTGATGTTTTTCATTTCTGCAGTCATCTCTAAAAAAGCCCCATAGCTTTTACCTGATAGAAAGAAACATCTAGATAACTAACCGCTGCTGATTTGGAGAAGAGTACATTTCATCACTTAATTACAAACTACAGTAGCCTAGAAAACGATGAGTGCTACATTTCTTTGCTCCAGAATTAATGGGCACAGAGAATTATTAGTTTTTTAAACTGTGCATACTTAATGCAGGAGACCCCAAGATAGCCATTATAATAGATTTCACTATGCAAATTCTCCCTCCCTCTGAAATCCTTTGGCCTTTCTAAGGATTGGTTTTGTAAATTCCTCCAGTTCAGATTAAGCTCTTGGCGAACCTGTCATCTTAAGAATCACTCATTGATGTAGAGAACAAATGTATGGACACCAAGGGGGGGAAAGTGGTGGGGTGGTGGTGGTGGTGGTGGGATGAATTGGGAGATTGGGATTGACGTATAGACACTAATATGTATAAAACAGATGACTAATAAGAACCTGCTTTATAAAAAATTTAAAAAAAGAAACACTCATTGAAAAAGACAGGGTAGAAAAATACAAAAAGATGAAAAAGGCTTCTAGACATAAGGCCAGAGAAACCATCCAAATTATCAATGGAATAAGTCCATTTATGTTCAGTAGCTCATCCTGCCTCTACTTAGCTGTCAAAAAGTCAAGTTTCAAGCCTTCTTAGTATCAGTAAAGGAGACTCTAGAGTCTTAAAGTATGAGATTGGGAAAAGGAAGGAGAAAAAAATCAACTTGTAGACCTCAGAGTAGATGACAGATGGGAAGCGTCCTGTGAGAACACGTTGTCGTGCTGGCCAGGGGAGCTCAGGTCTGTGCAAGCATGTTACAGAGGGTTCCATAAAGTGTTCTCAGCTGGGCAGAACTCACAGAACCTTCAGCGCCGAGATTCTTGAGCAAAGAAGAGAAAAGAAGGTCATCTCCCAGGCATTGTCCTACACGAGGGAAGAGTTGACAACTTAAGCCAGAAACACTAGCTAGGGGTCAGTGGACTAGAATTCTCCAGGGATGTGAACCAAATAATCTCATTCCAAAAGGCAACTCTTGGCAAATATGATAGCTTACACGACAAAGAGTGAGAAGAACACCAACCACAGAGAAAGGAACAATCCCCACGTAGAAATGAACGTTGAAAGATGCCTACAGAACACCGATCGATCCCAACCTGCAGCCTACAGTAGCAAAGGTGGAGCGCGGTGGAGATGACCTTGGGCACTTGACCTGAAGTGCTTCTGGCAACAAAGGAGGGCACCTGGAACTTGGCCAGGAGAGGGAGGAAATCGAAGGGTGGGGTTGCCTTGACTTTACAGTAAGGGACTTAGACCATAGATCACTTTTTACTGGCATGTTAACTGTCCCCCCCACCGACCCCCACAGCTTGAATTGTACCCCTTCAAACTATTACACCTTCGAAAATGAGCATTACACCAACAAACCATCAACCACACCCTTGGAATCCTCACCCTCATTTAGGGGATACAAGGGACATGTTTATGAAACCAATAGAAACAATGAAGACCCAGTTGGTAAGGTGTTACCCACAATTCATCAGAAACTTGGGAAGACAGAGAGGCCTGTGTATGTAGGAGTGGTCAGAGAAGCTTTTCCAGAAGGGATGGGCCTTGAAAGACATACAGCATTTGGATAGAAGACCAAAGGTATTTCCAGCATAGGAAGGGATATGAACTAAAGCATTTGATGCAGGTATGAGAATGGCATGTTTGTAGAAAGGAGGACAGCAATAAGGCCAAGTGGAGCACACGGCTAGGAGAGTTGCAGAAGATAACATTTGGAAAAAGGGTTAGACCCAGGATTTGGAGGAGTGTCAACACTAGGCTGAAAAGCAATGACAAGCCTTTGAAGGTGATGAGAAGGAAAATGGAGGGGCACCTTAGAGAGGGCAGTCTGCTGATTGGACAGCAGGACAGAGCGGACAGGAATGAAGACAGGTCACTCAGGGCACAGCAATAATGATCCAGGCATGAGGTAATGAAGCACAAGTGGGAAACTGGAAGCCACACAAGGAGAAGAAAGTTGGGGTATTTATTCCCCCCACACACGACCCCACCCCATCCCATTCCTCATGAGAGTTTAGCAATGGTTGCATTCCTCTAGGAACTGGTGGGTGGTCCCCCTTCCTTAGATACAGCTCTCTCTGGACTCCCATAACTTTGTTTACTCCTTTTCAAGACTCCGGGTGATAAGAGCACCCCAATGGTATTAGCACCTGGGAGCTTTCCCATCCCTTTATGGTTTCTTTAATTTTATCTCCGTGTCTTTTTTTTTTTTGAATGGGCCATTTGTGTCTCTGCAGCCCCTGACGGATGTAAACACCAAAAACATTTGGAAAGAAAAGTAAAGAAGTCATGAATTGGGCTGGAAGAAAAAAGAAGGCTGTTGAATACACTTTTGAATGTGGGGACTTGGAAAACATAGCATAGAAATATAGAGCAGTGGTTAGGAGTAAAGGCTCTTAGAACAACACTGCCTGGCTGAAACTTGGTTCCTCTACTTTGTAGCTGTGTGATGTCAACTGGGGGCACATGGCTTCACATCTCTAGGCCCGAGTTCCTTCATCTGTAAAATAGGATAATAATTCCTTTAAGGACTAAATGTGTTAATACATAAAAAGTGCTGGGCTTCCCTGGTGGTGCACTGGTTGAGAGTCCGCCTGCCGATGCAGGGGACACGGGTTTGTGCCCTGGTCCGGGAAGATCCCACATGCTGCGGAGCAGCTGGGCCCATGAGCCATGGCCGCTGAGCCTGCGCACCCGGAGCCTGTGCTCCACAACGGGAGAGACCACAACAGTGAGAGGCCCGCGTACCACCAAAAAAAAAAAAAAGTGCTTAGCATGGTGTCAGGCTTCGTATATATGCTGCTTAAGCATTTTCCATTATTATCACAAGAATTCACATAGGGAATATTGATTATGAACTAAAATTTATACACTTTGAGCTTAATGGTGACAACAGAATACCTAAATGGAAATTTACAGGAAGCACTTGGAAATAAGTACTGACATTTGGGTAAGAGGAAATTACTAAGGTATAGACAGATAAACTTTGAAAATGAATGACCTTTCCAAAGGGAAGAACACATCAAAAGAACAGCCAAGTTCGAAAAAATGAGCTTTGGAGAAATGTAAAGTAGGTAGGAGGATGATGAGAGATGAAAAAAAGAATAGGAAAAAAGAAGCAGAAGAGCTGGATTTCATGTATTAGGGAAGATAAAAGAGCCAGAAACAATGCAAATGACAAGTGCCTTCTATCTTCAGAGAGATTACCTGGGTCTTCAAGAGATAAACTTGAGGTAATGGAGTAGAAGTGGGAATGGAAGGGAGACTTGGGTCTTTAAACAAAAAGCTAGAGGAAATAGGTACAGCCACCAGTAGATTATTCTATGGATATTTCCCCAGGATGCAACAGACATGGGCATATATAAGTGGAAAGAGGAAGAAATTAAGAGAGAGAAAAAGGGAAAATTCTAGGGAAAGAAAAAACAAGTAAGGTTGCAAAATGCTTCTGGGAAAAGATAAGAAGCTAGGAATAGAGGGACTTCCTGGTGGTTCAGTGGTTAAGACTTGTGCTTCCAATGCAGGGGGCGCGGGTTTGATCCCTGGTCAGGGAGCTAAGATCCCACATGCTGCATGGCGCGGCCAAAAAAAGCTAGGAGTAAAAATCAAATCAGAATTTCTTTGGAAAGAGAAATCAAAATTCTAAGTGTTTGCAGGGTTTTCTTACCCTAATGAAATTCTTTTCACTTAGAACAAAGCTAGCTACTGAGATTTTAATTATTATGGTCCAGCTGTGAATCTGAGCAATTTTAAAACAAAACCAAAAAATGGCAACCTGTACTCTTTCATTGCAAAATAACATTGTGGTTAAAAAATGGTCTCCAGAGTAAGACTGGCTGAGTTTATATCTCCAGACTTGTCACTTGGTAGCTACGTGCTTTGGGGCAAATGATCTTTCTATACCTAAATTTCCATATTTCTAAAGTGGAGATAATAATAGTACAGGCTTCACTGGACCTCTCTGAGGAATAAATAAGATAACACAAATTAATTGTTCGGAACAATGCCTGGGATATAGTAAAGATTCAATAATCCTTAGTTATTATTATTCACACATATCCGCCTTGTACAATAATTATATCTTAATTTTTTCTCCTAAGGGCAGTACTCTGATTTCTTTCAACTCAAAGAGAACATTAATACATAAAAATCCCATGATATGGAAGGGAGGGAGACGCAAGAGGGAAGAGATATGGGAACATATGTATATGTATAACTGATTCACTTTGTTATAAAGCAGAAACTAACACACCATTGTAAAGCAATTACACTCCAAAAAAATAAAAATAAATAAAGTCCAAGAAATATTTTAAAAAATCCCGTGATAATGTAAATTCAGATATAATGCAGTTGGACATTGGCAAGTATCTTCGTCTGTGTTCAGCCTTGCTTTTTGAGTGGGGCAGGGCAGGCAAAGTTCTCATCTTCTGGACGGGAGACACATGCGATCAAGGGCAAGACTGGGTGGAGAAACTGTGTCACAGAAAATAAGGGTACAAAGGTAGCATCGCCACACCCCCGATAATCTGTCGGGCCAATTTCCCTCACACTGGGCTGAAGAAGTGGGCATCAAGTGACCTAGAGATTTCTGGAATCCCTGCTGCTGTCCTGAAAGTCCAGCCAGACCCAGGACCCAGAATCTTCGTCATTGATATTTAACCAGAGTGGCACCAAATTGCATGTGGGACCAGGAAGAATTTAAATGGCGTGGTCCACCAGCTGCAGAGGCTCACCTCGTTACTTGATTTATCTCACGATCCTGTTGACTCCATATTTACACTACCGGAACTTTGGTACCCTCATTTATCAAGTTACAGTAGGGTTTTCCTGTACTTCAGCTGTCTTCAGAAAGTTGTTCTAGGTTGATTAATAGACTCTTAAACCTGTTAGTTTTTCTATCTGCCCTGGCCAAACTCTGATTTTCTCGAGGGCAGGGTTCATTTTAATCTAGTTGTGTTTTCCCCCCATCTCCCACTATGACCAGCACAATGTAGTAAGAAAATAGTTACCATGGCAACACAAGAACGGGGCTCACGGAGCTTAGGAGGGATTTAGCCTCACCCGACCATTCCATCATCTCCATATCTCCATCAACCCCTACTCATTTCCCTTTTCAAATGAATTCTGCCCCTAATTCCCTGTTTAGTAGAAATTCTGGAGCAACTTCTGAAATTTTGCTGAAATTTTCTGATTTGACCAGTACGCTGGATCCCTTTTTATGTCCCTCGAGTGTGTCTCTAGCTCCCCTTTGTGGAGAATAATGACCAGGGTGTCTCCAGCAGCTAATTCAGCTGGGTCAGGGGCCCAAGAGGAAAGAGACAGAGATCCTGAGATTAATTCAGTTGACCTACACAGAAAGGCAAATGCTACTTTGATAGCTAATTGCTAACTGTTATCAAGAGAGAAACAACCTAAATAGAGACAAAAACAGGAAACAGACTGGAAACAGGCACCTGGCCAACTACTTTGAATTGAGTGCATAAAAATCCAAATTGTATCCACTCTTCCACTTGCGTCCTCATAAGATCCCAGACAGCTCCTCTTCTCTTGAGTCTGGAAAATCCTTTTCCAGTCTTTTTTGGACAATCAAAGGCTTTTAAAGTTGCCCATTTAGACATCTGCTGGTGTTTGTTACAGCTGCTTAAAAGTTCACAATGGAGCAGAGTCTCCACCAAGGAATCACTCTATCAGAATGAAATGACTGCCTCGCTCCCACCCTAGCTTATGTCAGTTTCTGTTACCATCTTTCATTTCTCTCACCCACCAATCTGTTCTGCTACAAGCGGGCAGATAATGGCTCCTCCTTTGCAGTGTCTTTTATCAACACTAATATAGCACTGCCATCTTCGTTTTTCTTATTGTTTCTGAATTGATGCTGCCCAGCATGTAAACTCCAAATGGGGTAATGAATAAATGGTGCATGGTTTGATTCATCTTTGAACGGATGGGTTGACTAAAAGACTCTCTTTGTTTATTCATTCAGTTTCCAGGTGCTGGTTTTAGCTTCAAGGAGTTGACAGCACATTTGGGAAGACATAGAAGCACAGAGTAGGAAGGTTAGGAAAGGCTTTCTCAAGGACAGAGTACCTGGGACTTCCCTGGTGGTCTAGTGGTTAAGACTCCAAGCTTCCACTGTAGGGAGTGCAGGTTCGATCCCTGATCAGGGAACTAAGATCCCGCATGGCCAAAAAAGCTTAAATGTGAAACTGTGCAAGCTGGAACGATGGGGACGGTGTTCATAGAAGGAGCTGTGTGTGCACCAAGGCAAAAAGGAGCACAGCTCATTCAGGGAGCAATTCACGTGGCTGGAAAGTAGAGAGGTAGGAAGGGACCGGCTAAAGGTCATGTTGGAGGGAAAGAAAGCCATACAGAAGAACGTACAGTTCTTTGGCAAGGGAAGTAATGAAAGGTTTTTTTAAACATTCTGAGATTCTTCAAATTCGGAAGCTAGCCCCAGAAAGGAGGATGATATTCAGTGCTGGATAACTCAAGGCTGGGAGAAAAGTTAAGAGGCTGTTAAAATAAGCCACACTCGAAATAATAAATAGATAGCGTGGAACAATCATGGAGACTGATAAGATGTGGGGAGGTCAGAAAATGAAGGAGTCACTGATGGTTCATAGGTTTCTGGCTGAGCAACCAGGTAGATTGTGAGACCACTCTCTGATCCAGGGAATATGAAGAATGCAGGAAGAGTTTAGTTGTTAGATGCGCTGACGTTGAGGTTTCCACGGGACTTTTAAGAAGAAATGTTCAATATACAATTAGATACTGAATTCAAGAAAAAATTCAATACTAGAGACATAAACATGGGAGCCCTTAGCACAATGGTGGGAGCTAAAGTTGTGAGAGTAGATAAGTGCATTCAAAGAGCCTGTGGAGCATGAGAATCAAGACCAAACTGACCACAAGCAGACCCTAGCCTTGACAGATGTCTACCACTCCACACTGAAGACAAATACCATATGATATCACTTACATGTGGCATCTAAAATGTGACACAGATGAACCTATCTATGAAGCAGACACAGAATCACGAACATAGAGAACAGACTGGTGGTTGCCGAGGGGGAGGGGGTTGGGGGAGGGATGGAGTAGGAGGGTGGGGGTCAGCAGATGTGAGCTTTTACACATAGAATGGATAAGCAACAAGGTCCTACTGTATAGCACAGAGAACTATATTCAGTGTCCAATGATAAACCACAATGGAAAAGAATATCTAAAAAAAGAATATATATATGTGTGTATAACTGAATTACTTTGCTGTACAGCAGTAATTAACACAACATTGTAAATCAACTAGACTTCAATTAAAAAAGAATTTTTTTAAATAAAAAAAAGAATGAAACTGCACCCAGAGGGAGTTTCCTGGAGGTCCAGGGGTTAGAACTGCATGATTCCACTGCAGGGGGCACGGGCTTGATCCCTCGTCGGGGAACTAAAGGCCCACAAGCTGCGTGGCACGGTCAAAAAAAAAAAAAAAAATTGCACCCAGAACAAAGGAAAGTCCTACTCCCCCATATCCTCTGGATCGGTTTACTTACTGTTCTATAGTCTTTCGTGAGTTTTTGAAGGTCATTTTGGAATTTGTGTAATTTCCTGAAGATTACATTTTTCAAATTTGAATTTATCTAATGAACTAAGAGTGAGAGTGGGAATGAGGATGAGGATAGGTGAGTCACCTGATAGGACTGAGGTGGGTACATTTGATAGTTTCACTCAAATAGGGTATCAGTATTGATACAGCCAGCATCAGATCCACCCTAGAAAATCTTATTAGGTATCTTGGTACTTCCCAGTGGTAAAAGTTAGTCATCACAAAGTATTGCTACACATTTTAATGATGAAAAAGAATATTGAGGAAACATGTGGTCTATAAAAATTCCATATCCTTCTGCAATTCTTCCAACACCCACATGGGTACGCCTTCTCTCAGTGCCTTATGGCTATTACATGAGGTCACGTATCCTGCCTTGGTCAACACCGGGTCTTGGCGGGCTCTCCTGATCATTATCTACTTGATCCTACTCTTTTCCCTCACTTTTCGGCATGTTCCATCCACCAAGACACTTGAACAAGCCGCTTGGCTGGGTGCAGGCGGCTTCTGCTCTGTATTAATCAGGATTATCTGGGTTGCAAGTGACAGAAGCCCAAGTCAAACTAGTTGAGGCAAAAGGAGAAGTGTATTGGCTCCAAGAAGCTTGGTTCAGACATGCTCTCTATCTGGTGTCTCTGTCCCTTTCTGCACCTTGGATCCCACCTCTCCCCTCCTGGACTGACCTTCTCCACATAGCAGGAGGCAGCACCACACTTCTCATCTCCTAGGATTCACTCCAGAGGAGCTCTCAGATGCATTCTCACTGGTCCTCAGTTCAAAATGCCTAAGAAATTTCTCTGATTGGCCAGCCTAGGAAACGCATCAACCTCATGACCA
Source organism: Phocoena sinus (assembly GCF_008692025.1). Classification (NCBI taxonomy): domain Eukaryota; kingdom Metazoa; phylum Chordata; class Mammalia; order Artiodactyla; family Phocoenidae; genus Phocoena; species Phocoena sinus. Next base: position 12,204,795 of record NC_045764.1, read on the forward strand.
CACATTTGTCCAGAAAGATGGTATTCCCAGAAAAAAAAAAAAAAAAGGCAAAATAATAGACATCTACCATATGCTCATTGTCGAATCCTCCCTCAGTTACCTCGCTCCCCTGCAGACCTGTCTGTGTGCCTTACAGATCAGGGAAGCGTTTCCTCTTTTAAAGCCTATTTCATTTTTATTCTGCTCAATCACTCGTTAAGGTCTCATCTACTCCCAGGCTAACACTCTTCACTCCTCTAAACTTGCCTAGATACCTTTCCTTCCGGGAATCACTTGTGAGACTACCTGTCTTCTGCTCGCCTAATGAAAGCACAGATGAGATGGGAGGAGGTCAGAGTTCAGACAAGCAGGATTGCCAAAAAGAGAGAATATTTTCACTGCTGGTTTCATATGACAGTTTTGCAATCCTACCAAGTAGGAAGCTTGGTGAATTCAAAGAGGAGAAATCTACCATTTCTTTGTGCTAACTCTGATTTCAGAAAAAACCTCTTTAGAGACATATGGCAACTTAAGAAAGCAGGAAACCAAAGTATGTGACATTCTTGGATCAACAAATAAAATGAAAACCTCCTTAAAAGTTAACAAGGCAGGGCTTCCCTGGTGGCGCAGTGGTTGAGAGTCCGCCTGCCGATGCAGGGGACGCGGGTTCGTTCCCCGGTCCGGGAGGATCCCACATGCCGCGGAGCGGCTGGGCCCGTGAGCCGTGGCCGCTGAGCCTGCGCGTCCGGAGCCTGTGCTCTGCAACGGGAGAGGCCACAACAGTGAGAGGCCCGCGTAAAGAAAAAAAAAAAAAAAAAAAAAAAAAAAAAAAAAAAAAAGTTCACAAGGCAAAGATGAATGTGGATTCTAACATGTGAAGTTAGCGGTATTTAGTGATTTAGGTCTCCTGGAGGTTATTACACCAGAACAGAGTCAACACGGAACTTAGTTTGATCTATAGTTCCAGTAAAAGAAATCTGAAATTAACCCCGGTGTAATTGGAGTATGGAGTATTTCTAATGGGTCACTGAGCAGTTTGGTGATTACCCTTCTGTTCTTTGAAAATAAGAAAACACAAGACTGACGACTGGCTGGAAGACAGATTTGGAAAACGTGACGACACCCAACATCATTTATCTAAGGTTACATTTGAATACAATCAGTTCTAAAATGTGTTAGTCATTTTACTCCATTAAATGTTTGACAGCCATTTCTTTGTTATACATATTGAAAACTTCCCCTTCATCAATTACTATCTCTTATAATTTTCATTTCCTTGGCTATGTGGCTTCTAGTAGAAGAAACAAAATAAGCAAAGATTATGTTTTTATAAGTTATTTTCCAATATTCAATCTTCTCCCAATAAATAAATATTAATTCAAAAATCTGAATGTTATATATAATGTTATGATTCACTCTAGTTCATTCCTAGTAAGTTGAAAACGGTTAAATCTTTCACATCGTTTTTCAATATAAAAAATCATGTTTCATGGATATTACCACTAGGTGGCTCAAACGGCTGAAATATTAATTCAATATATGAGCAGGAAAAAAATCTTAAAGATTTATATCTTTTTCTGTAATTATACGCTTTATACATTAATTTCTACAAACTTATATACTACTTATAGACTACCACTATAATACTACACATGGGAGACAATTACATTAATATAGGTCATCACCGTGTATGCCATTTTTCTGAAGGACAGAGGATTAATGGACAAAATGAATGAGTTATGTTACATTTTGTCATAAAAATTTAATAATAAAATAAATTAAAATCTTGCCAGCTGACAGAGAACACAGTATTCAGAGGAGTCTAAATCGTCGGAGTCTCGGGTTGTATTTCATTTAAATTTATTCAGGCATTTGTAGAGATTACCTGCTATACTTCCTGGCAATTGTGGTTATTTATGTCTCTTAGAAGTAAGTGGCTCACAGCCAGAGCTCAAGCTCAATGTAGTACAGGGACCTTGAAAATCAAGCCATTCTTCTTTATAGTAAGTTATTGAAATGCGGGTGCTCTGGATACTGCGTCCATTACATTAGAGAGCTTGGGACCCTCTACTCTTTCTGATACAAAGAAAACAAACGCAGGAAGTGATTCTTTCTTCCCAACTTTAATGAGCATCTTATAATTCTATTGGACTGTTCAGGATAGAGTACCAGGAGGTAAAGGAAAAATGGGTTCTCTCCAAGCTGGAAAGGAAAGAATTAAGCCTTTTGATTCTGTCAGAGAAAAGAAAGCACAACAGAGACTTTGGAACAAGGGGGACTTATGTGTTTCCTAACCAAGAAGAATCAACATGCCCTCCCATTATTCTGGAAATACCTGGTTCTCTAGGCTTTCTCAGTACTAACAGAAGCTCTGCCCCAAGTTTAAAGTTTGGGGCCATTGACATCTTAAAGAAACTCTCCTTCAAGATGTTGGTTTAATCTTTGGATTATTTGTCTTTATCCTTGAATTATTTGTCTTTGTAATCACCAACTATCCAAATCTTCCACTCTAAAAGTTATTTAATGGGCTTTACTTATGGAAGAAACAAGATCCTCTATAGGAGGAGCTTAAGGGATGATTTTTCCAACTCTAATAACAGACAAGTAGCATTTTTTTCCCCTAATTTTAAAATATTTTCCTTGGCTATTTATTATTCGTCTTTTGGAAGTACATGTAAGAATCTGAGTTTGGCTTAAAAGAAAAGTACTGATTCTCCCTAAGGGAGGCATAATTTAGGTTCAGCTGCAGTACAGCAGCTGCCGGTCCTGGTATTTTTACATCCGTGTTCAAGCACCTGACATTTAGGTTTTATTTGAATATAGAATTGTAAATATAACATGAACTAGTGATCACATAGCTCTTAAATATTGAGATCTAATTAATTCTCTCCAGGTTTAACAATTATAGTTGGTCGAAGTTCTAACCAGTTAGCTTTTGAGAAAGAGACAGAATCTTATCTTCCCAAATTATCGCCATGAATAATTTCCACTGAGTGACTAAGAAAATTAAAACAAAACAAAACAAATAAAACCATTCAAAGTGGCTTAAATGATCAAAAAGAGATACGGTGGCTTACACGACTGAACCCTAAGGGTGGAGTTGCTTCTCCATGTCATCCAAGACCAGGTTTACTTCTGCAGCTGTCTGCCCTTGGCAACGTCAGCGTCCCTTCTGTCTCTCCTGGTTGTCCGTTCACAACAGCCTGGGCTATACTTCCATTCATATCTAAGGACAGAGAAAGAAGGTGGTTACTCAAAGTTTTTCCAGAAGAGACGACACTTCTCTCCCAGAAATTCCTCAGCAAGCATGGCCTTCAGGTTTACTGCCCTCCCCTGATGCAATAGCTCTGGCCAGTGAATGGGAGCCCAGCATTAGTGTCCACCCAGTCCACATGCCCCAGGTCAGTAGCCAGCAATGAAATCTGCTCCCCCCGCCACCCCAGTAAATGGGTTTCATGCAGGACGCTTAGATATCAGTGTAAACATCAGAGCTATCAAGGGGAAGGGAGACAAAGTGGGGGAATGGGGAGAGGCAAAGGAGGGGTATATACTAATTCATACACCTGACTATATAGGCGGAACTCAAACCAAACTGCCTGAGTTTGAATCCAGGCCCTACCACTTGTTGGCTGTACAACCATGGGCAAGTCACTTGACCTCTCTTGTCGAGTGACAGGTAGGTCAATGATTTGCTTAATTGCTTATATCACAGGGCTTTTCTAAAATCTATGGCACTAAACCAAGCATTTATTACACTCTTCTCTGTGCGACGATGTTCTGCTTTCAAAGAGCCAGCAATTCAGGAGAGGAAATGAGAGCTTGGAGCTGGTGGTAAAAATAGACGGGATAAGTTACATAGAAAAGATGTTCCCTAAAATGGCTTTTTTTTCTAATTAAATATTCTTTAGTAGCAACCACATTTTCTAGTGTTTTTCAAATCCTATGTGAAGTCGATATGATTTTTCTGGATAGTCATTTATTAATAATAAATATCAACAATAATTAATAATCAGTCCATAAAACTACTAGAAAAAAGAGTAACTGCAACCAAACTGCAACTATAAAATGTGTAAAGTGTAATGTTCTTAATTGTCTAATGTTTAAGACAATGGAGAGGAACAGAGGTGAGGACAATTCAAAAATCACTGAAAGTTCTTCCTTGGAAGCATTTTTTGTGCTTTCAGTGAAGTACGTGACAATTGGATATTCTGAACCTATTACCCAGGTCACAGAACAAACCTCACTGTGGACACCTGGGAAGTTGTCATTTCCCAGCCCACTAGTTCTATCCTAAAGTTGGGAATAGACAGATTTCCTTTGTTCTAAATAAGAGTTTATTCTCGGAGGGGAAGTGCAGCAGGTCAGCAAAGTAATTGAATAACTACCACCCCTAGAGGGAGCTATGGTGCCTTTTAAGTCACCGAAGTCGACTTCTCCCTCCCTTCCTCTCAGAGACCACTGCTGGTCCACTGGTCCCTGGGCAGCCTTCCTTCCAACTCTGAGTCCTCAGAATTTTGAACATCCTGCTTTTTACTTAGCGTTTTGGCCATTGTTTAAAAATATTGTCACAGTAACAGATAACAGTTCTGCAAAATGGCAGTAGCCCAACCACATTAATCCCAGACAGAAGGTACATATTGTCTTTTCATCAAAGAAACAGATGAAATACCACCATTGGTATTTATAACTACTGGTAACTTCCTTATATCCTTTTGGAAATGCATAAATAAAATCCTCAGGATGGCAGAGAGAGGGAATGTTGATGAGTGCCTGGGGTGTTTAAGATGGAATCTTCAGGAAAGGAGCTCGCTGTCATTTCTACCCAGCTTTGTGGGGCTCGGGGACAGAGCCCTGTCTTTTCCTGTCTGTGTCCCCAGTGTGTGGTTCAGATTTACATGCAATAAATGTATGCTGAGTCGATTTCAATTTTTTTCCAGAACGTTTGTAAACCAACCCAGCTATGAATAAGAAAACAATGATATGGGGCTTCCCTGGTGGCGCAGTGTTTGAGAGTCCGCCTGCCGATGCAGGGGAGGCGGGTTCGTGCCCCGGTCCGGGAAGATCCCACATGCCGCGGAGCGGCTGGGCCCGTGAGCCATGGCCGCTGAGCCTGCGCGTCCAGAGCCTGTGCTCCGCAACGGGAGAGGCCACAACGGTGAGAGGCCCGCGTACCGCAAAAAAAAAAAAAAAAGAAAGAAAGAAAACAATGATATGAAAGAGAAAAACCACAGGACTGGGGTGGAGACTGGGGAAGATTGCAACAAAAATATTATCTCAAGAGAAGGGAGCAGCTGGGCAGGGCTCACTTAGAGCTGCAAGAACAACCGGTACTGGAAAAAGAAAAAGTCCACAGCATTCCAGGAGTGATGGAGCTGGGAAAGAGCATTAGGAGCTCTTGAGCCAGCCCCATTATTTTACAGATGAGAAGAGAGGTCCACGGCAGGAAGTAACTTGCCCGTGGGTTCTCAGCAGATCAGAGGCAAAGGTGAGACCATGAATGATTTCATCCACCAGGTGAGTCCCAGCTGTGCCACGTGCTGGTGGCCACTTCACCCATCCCAGACATCCAGAATAGAACTGGCTGGTCAAGAAGACATGGTTTCCTGAAAAGCCAGGCGCCACCTCAGAGTTTCTGTCAAAGCTTCAGTGAGCATTTCCAGGGCTGAGCCAAGTGGCTTACGGTTCATCATCAGTTAAAAGTAAGGAAGTGGTGAGGCTCTTGCCACTCACATTTTGCCTTGACCGTCCGAGTCCAACGCAGGGGATCACAGTCCCGAGCAAAGCGCAGTCAAGGAGGGGCCCAATTCTTCAAAACTCCTCAGAAGGTCTTGGAGGATTCTTGACCCCAGAGTTTCCAAAAGACCTAGATTACTTAGAAATACTTTGCTGGTGTGATGCAAGTTCAAATCTGAAGGTGTACAAGGAGAGATGTCTCCATGCACGCGTATAAGGTACAACCGAATCCTGGAGTGAAGAAGGGATGGCCTTCAGCAGGAGCCAGTGGTCCTAGCAGACCCCCTCGGCCTGTGGTTTTCTCCCACGCTAGCTCAAAAGTGTACCTTAAACACCTGCGAACACCTGAGCTGCACAGCAGCTACAACCTCCAAGATGGTCGTTTTTTTAATACATGCTAAAACAAGTAAATGAGTGGGTACTGCTTCCATTCAATCAGTCATTCCATCCTGCAAGGTCTGGAAGCGGCAGTGTGGGGAAGGAAAAGGAGGATGCCTAGACTATAGGTGAGCAAATGAGCATGGCAATGTTCCAGTAAAACTTTATTTACAAAAACAAATAGCCCAGATTCGACCCTTGGGAAATAGTTGGCTGATCCCTGATGTAGATCCTCCTGGGGATGTCACTGACGTAGTTTAGCCACTGGCTGAAAATCCTACGGGTAATTGCCTAAAATCATATATTTGAGAATTTTACCCACCCAGTGTTGTTTTGCTATGTTTTATATTAAAGAATATGTTCTTAGAGTCCATTTATTTAGTAAGGTTTAAAGGGATGAAAAGGCAAAGGATGGCAGATTTAATATTTCTTGATGGGAGAGGAGGGTATCTTTGCCAGCACGAAGCCTTCAAAAACAACTGGGAAGACCTGGAGAAAAAGAATCGGAGAGGATAGATGGCTGAATTAGGGATAAGAAGAAGGGAAATGGAAACATGAAGAGAAATAATACAAAGGTGAGAGAAAATTGAGTGAAGCTAGAATTACTTACTTGGCGTTTTTCAGTCCCAGGACCAGACAGAATGTTTATTCCTCTACTGCCACCTTCAGTTCTTTTAAGATCCTGGCTCTCATTTGCAATTTCCACTATGGGGCTAAACCACCCAGGATGCAACTCCTATAGGTGCTTTTTCCATTTTTTATTTTAGCTACAACTTGTTGAAATCCACAGGGGTTCATAAATGGCAGAACTTGAGTAAATGATTTTTGAATGGAGGGAATTGGACAAGATCAAGGACTGCGGATAAATATGGACGAAGATTAATGTCGGGATGGGATGGAGAACACGAAGCAGAGTTGAGGGTCCAGGGACAGAGGAACCTTGGAGACAGAGCCTAATTCTATAAGTTAGAGAAGCGAGTTTGCATGCATTTGGGCAATTCCATAGATTATTAATTATGACTGGGACCTGGAGGTGTGAATTGCAAGCAAAATTATGGAAGGAAAAATAGCTCTGGGTATACCTGGGATAGAAAATCAGGGCTTAACTATCTCCTCTGCACTTTATCATGCCTGGTCAGGGAATCAGTGGTAATAAGATCACGGGGATATAATCTTTTTACAAACTAACCAAATCTACTCTATCATTGCGTTATGGCTATCTGTTTAAGAGTCCGTCTACATTGTAAGTAACTTGGGGCAGAAACAAGTCTTCTTCATCATTGTAAACCCAGCATTCCCTATAGCAACTGTCCAAAAGTTAGCAGTCAATGAATTCGTGTTGAATTAAATTGTTTCCTTTCAATGATAAAATTCAGAATTTTGAAAATTTCTTGTGGGAAATTATCAATTCATCAGAATGGAGATGGAGAATGCTTTGTCCCTGGAACCTCTAAGAATTTGCCATCTGTTTCCATGCCTCCATCCTAAAGCTACCCTTCTTCATTTCAATTCATTGTTTGCATAGAGTCCAAAGCAAATGGTCATATCTTTGCTCTAATGACTGCAGTGATAAGGGTCATTTAGTTTCACAGTGACCCCAGGCTGCGACTCAGGCTGCAGCCACTCTAAGTCTCTCCCAGAGATGTGCAGCCTGAGAAGAGAAAGACTGAACAGGAAATGTCCATTGTCACCCTCTCAGGGCATCTCCTGGCAAGTCAGTCAACCCTGGTCCAGCAGTGGATGATGGAGCATGCACTGTCTAGGAGTCCATTATGATATAAAACAGCCAAGCTATTTAGAAGGTGATATGCATTTGCTTCTGAAAATAACTTCACATAGTAGTAGAGGTTCAGTTACCAAGATAATCAAAACAAAACTAGGATAATCAAATGGGGCATCGTACCTCAAGAAATAGCCATACCTGCTGTGTTCTTAACCAAAGGGCACTCGAGTTTTGCTTTTCTCTTATGGTTGAGGACACTTCACTTGGTAAATGTGCATGCAACGCTCTTCTTACTCAGGTCAGAGGTCACTTCCTTTGGGAATCCCTTCCTGACCCTCTCCCCCACGCTCCCACTATTGGATCTGTGCCCCTCCTCCATTCACATTACTCTCATCATATCATATTGAAATGGTTTATGGAACCCTCTGCCTCCAGTGAATTCCTTTAGGTCAGGAATCATTTCTTAATTGCCACTTCAACCCAAGCGTCTAGTAGAGTCTCATTAAGTGTTTTTAAATGAATCATTCATTCATTCATGGTTTATGGAGTCAAAGAAATCACAAATTGAATTCTAGGGATCATGGCAGCTTCTCAGCCTTGCTAAGCAACTCAGTCATGGGAGAAGCAAAATAATCCCACAGAATTTTCCATCACACTTGGCTGTTGGGGTCCCATGGACATCTCAGGGACTGGAGGGAAGACGTCAGAGATGCCCCAACAATGCAGTAATGGGTATTTGCCATTCTGTCTTCACTCAGAGGGTGTCCTTTGTGATTTCTGAGCCACCTCACGATAGTTCTGGGCCATGGGAAGAGCCATGTGGAGACTGCTTGTGCTTCAGCTTGCTTCAAGGTCCAAGTGACCTTGAAACAGACTTCCTGTTGATCTTTACACCTGGAGGTCCCTTAACCATTTAAAGGCATAGGAACTTTCTATTAAGATTTGACTTATCTTTCAGTTCTGATTAGTTCTTCTCGAAAGAACATTTTGGGGCTTCCCTGGTGGCGCAGTGGTTAAGAATCTGCCTGCCAATGCGGGGGACACGGGTTTGAGCCCTGATCTGGGAAGTATCCCACATGCTGCGGAGCAACTAGGCCCGTGAGCCACAACTACTGAGCCTGCGCGTCTGGAGCTTGTGCTCCGCAACGAGAGGCCGCGACAGTGAGAGGCCCGCGCACCGCGATGAAGAGTGGCCCCCGCTCGCCACAACTAGAGAAAGCCCACACACAGAAACGATGACCCAACACAGCCATAAATAAATAAGTAAATAAATAAATTAATAAAATTAAAAAAAAAAAAAAAAAAGAACATTTTGCTTCAGAATCCATTGCAGTGGCCTTTCAGGAGAGGTGTGGCTAGATGAAGGTCAATACCCACACCGTACTCTTGCTTTATCTCTCAGCCAAATTAATAGATGTAAATGGGTGTCCATATGCATTCTCTGGCCAAGTAAACCATACTTGTAGAACTGGAAAAGTTCATTTTCTAGAAAACTGATACAAATAACTGGATTCTGTTTCTAAGGGAGCACATATGTATAATTGTAGATATATCTACTGAGTCTTCCCTTGGGTCATAATTACTTGCAAAAATGAGATCAGATCAGATTCAGACTGTGAGCCTTTTGAGTTCCATTAAGTTGCACGTCCACTTAATAATAACAATGGGCTACTCAGATTCCCCATTTGTAAAGTCAGGTATTGGGGGTGGAACCAGGTGACCCCCCAGAGTCCTTCCAGTTCTAAGGAAACTCTAAATAAACATGTATGCCCTCAAGATCAAGAAACATCTCATTCCATCACCGGACATATTAAAGACCACCTTGAGGCAGGAGATAGATGGGCTGCAGGCTAGACATTTACAACTGGCCTCCTGTTCACACTACCTGGACTGAGAAGAAGATGGGCTCCAGGCCGGACATTCATTACCAGCCCCCTGTTTACATTTTCTGAGGCAAGAGACAAACGGGCTCCAGGACTACATATTTATGAACGGACTCCTCTCTATATTTTGATATCTGCACTTCGATATAAGAAACAAGAACAGGAACAGGGTAGATAACGGGACATTGGACACTTTTATGGCAGGGACAGAGAGGGGCTAAACCCTGTTAAAAGGGTTTATCAAGAGGTCATACATTTCCCATCCTTGGGGCAAGGGAAACATTGCACATGTGCAGAAAGGCTCCTTGGGGGTCAAAAGGAGGGGGCACCATCCCATAATATGTGATGCTAAGGGCTGAAATCCATCTTGGAAAAAAGTTGTGTACACAGGTTGGGGAGGGTCTTAGGGCAGGGCAGGTGCAGAAAAAGAAACCAGATAAGTGGCCAAAGGTAAACAAAGACCTGGAAGAACTGCCCTATATGAATGATTGAACCACCCTTTACTGAGCGTCCTCATTAGGGAGGATGCCCACACCCTCCCTCTCCAGGTATGCATCTCTGCCTTGCTTCTGTCTTAACTAAACAGTTTCTCTGTGTGCCCTCCCCCTTGCTGTTGAGCTGTGTCTCTAATAATAAACTTTGTACCTGTTTTTACAGTTTTTGCCTCTGTGAGAAATGCATTTTTCACTGGGGGCAAGAGCCAGGGGGTGTGGTGGCCTGGATTCCCGATTTTCAACCAGGCTCCCCAGGTTCAATTCCTGGGCAGGGAATTAAGATCTCCCTTCACGCCACCACTCACTGCTGCCTCTCCGAGATCAACCTGACCCAACATGGTCTTATTTCTAACTTGCAGTCACTTCATTTGCAGACCACTCACAGTCAAAATGCAGATTGTTTCAATTACCCACATGCTTTAAGAAGACCACTGATGAGAAAGGAAGAGATTCGCCTGAAACATCCTTTAGATTCGACTGCATAATCCCAATTCCTAGGATATTTTACTACCGCAACTGTCTATGCTAGGTAGCTTCAGTTCTAGGCAGGCAAAGGCACAATATCAACTTTTAAAGTAAACACATATATATTATGCTCTGTGATTGGCTCTATTACTGTTAAAATCATTTCCTTTTGGGACTTCCCTGGTGGCGCAGTGGATCAGAGTCCTCCTGCCAGTGCAGGGGACACGGGTTCGAGTCCCGGTCCGGGAAGATGCCACATGCCGTGGAGCAACTAAGCCCATGCGCCACAACTACTGAGCCTGCGCTCTAGAGCCCGCAAGCCACAACTAATGAGCCCATGTGCCACAACTATTGAAGCCCGCCTGCCACCACTACTGAAGCCTGTGCGCCTAGAGCCCATGCTCTGCAATAAGATAAGCCACCGTGATGAGAAGCCCGCAGACTGCAACAAAGAGTAGCCCCCGCTCCCCACAACTAGAGAAAGCCTGCGGGCAGCAATGAAGACCCAATGCAGCCAAAAATAAACAAATAAATTAATTAATTTTTTAAAAATTGTTTCCTTTCTAACCCAAGACTCATAGCTAAATAGCCTAAGCTTTGAGAGTTAAGCAGAAAGACTTCCCTTTCTGGCAGTTTTGGAGTTGGGAAAAACTAAAAATGCTACTTCTATAAAACTAAAGATAATAAGGCAAGAGAAATACACAGTGGCCAAAAATGACTGAGAAACTTCAACTAGAAAGATAAGAATAAGCTGGTAATATGAGACAGCTCTACAGGGTTTTACATGTTTTTGCAGCCAAATGGTTAGGTTCTTAATCCTAAGTAATGATAAGACCTTGAGCCTTTTTGAGGAAAGGGAGATTGAACTGAGGCTTCTGAGTCAAGAGAGATTCCAGAAGGTTTTACCCCCCTGCAAAAAGTAAACTGTAACGACAACAAAATGCCATCCAAAAAAGGAAGACTATTTGTCTTCCTAGACTTTGGATGGAAAAAATAATTATCTCTCTCTAAAATGTAAAATCATGAGCCTGTTCCATTGTCTGGAGATGTTCGAGCCCCAAAGCTAACCACCACAGCAACAAAAAGTCCTGCCAACCTGGAAACCTCCTTAGCAGAGGAAGTTAAAAACTGCTCTGGAGATTGTACAAGATTCCCACCACTTAAGATGAGTTCACAATCCAAAATTTACAAATAAACAAGTCAACCATACTGAAAATCAAACTACTCAACACATGGTGGAAGAACTTCAAATAACGAAATTTTCAGAGACAAGAAGCAAGTATAAATATAATAGACATATATGTATTAATAAGTATAATAAAGACAAAAAAATTGAACACATGAAAGAATAAGACACTGCAAAAAATATAAGGTAGATTTGAAAAAGAATAAAGTACAAGTTATATAAATGAAAGAGTCTCTGAAATTAAAACTTAATGGAAATGTTAAACAGCAAATTAGACACAGCTGCAGAAAAAAATTAGTAAGAGGGAACTTAAATCTGAGGAAATTACCAGAAGGCAAGACAGAGAATGAAGGGTGTGAAAAATATGAAACAGAAGTTAAAAAACATGGTAGATAGAGTTAGAAGGTCCAACATAGTTATGAATTCCAGAAAAAGAAAATAAAAAGAATGCAGCAAAGACAATATACAAAGAGATAATGTCTTAAGTTTTCCCAGATACTGATAATAACCTGATCCCTTAATTTCAGGAAGCTAAACAAACCCATATGGGATTAATAAAAATTCCCAGCATAGAAAATTCCATTCAATAACTTATGCTAGACTAACTGGTTATTTATATGAAAAAATCAAATAAAATTAGATCCCTATCCCACACAATTTACAAAATTCAATTGCAGATAAATTAAAAGTTAAATAGGAGGGGAAAACACTTTAAAACACTTAGGGAAAAAATCTGGAAACTAACTATGATCCCAGGGTATGTAAAACATTATTAAACAGAATTTTTTTAAAAATAATTAACAAATGATTTGTTAATTAAAAGATATTTAAAAATCAGAAGCCACAGACTGAGAGAAAAAATATTAGTGACCAAATATTATAAGAACTCCTATAGATCACTAAGAAGATAAACAACCTCAAAAATGAGAAAAAATATATAATAATATAATTCTCAGAACAGGAAACCAGAATGGTAAATAAGCATATAAAAAGATGCTTGACTGGGCTTCCCTGGTGGCGCAGTGGTTGGGAGTCCGCTTGCTAATGCAGGGGACGCGGGTTCGTGCCCCGGTCCGGAAAGATCCCACATGCCGCGGAGCGGCTGGGCCCGTGAGCCATGGCCGCTGAGCCTGCGCGTGCGGAGCCTGTGCTCCACAACGGAGGAGGCCACAGCAGTGAGAGGCCCGCGTACCGAGAGAAAAAAAAAAAAAAAAAAAGATGCTTGACTTTAGTAGCAGTCAGGGAAATTACTATTAAAACAATAAAGTATATTATTTACACTCATCAGATTGGTAAAAATGAAAATTTCTGACCGTAAGAGTTAGTAAGAATGTGGAACAACAGGAACACTGTTCAGGGAAACTGTCATTTGGCACAGACTTTAGAGAACGATTTGGCCAGAGCTGGTCTTGGTAAAGATGTGTGTACCCTAGGACCCAGCAATTCCACTCCCACGTGTGTATCCCTAAAGAGATTCTTGCATAAGAGATGGAGAAAAGTTAAAGAATGTTTAATACACTATTTTATTAACATCTTTATTGGGGTATAATTGCTTTACAATGGTGTGCTAGTTTCTGCTTTATAACAAAGTGAATCAGTTATACATATACATATGTTCCCATATCTCTTCCCTCTTGTGTCTCTCTCCCTCCCACACTCCCTATCCCACCCCTCCAGGTGGTCACAAAGCACCGAGCTGATCTCCCTGTGCTATGCGGCTGCTTCCACTAGCTATCTACCTTACGTTTGGTAGTGTATATATGTCCATGCCTCTCTTTCGCTTTGTCACAGCTACCCTTCCCCCTCCCCATATCCTCAAGTCTGTTCTCTAGTAGGTCTGTGTCTTTATTCCTGTCTTACCCCTAGGTTCTTCATGACATTTTTTTTCTTAAATTCCATATATATGTGTTAGCGTACGGTATTTGTCTTTCTCTTTCTGACTTACTTCACTCTGTATGACAGACTCTAGGTCTATCCACCTCATTACAAATAGCTCAATTTCGTTTCTTTTTATGGCTGAGTAATATTCCATTGTATATATGTGCCACATCTTCTTTATCCATTCATCTGATGATGGACACTTAGGTTGTTTCCATCTCCGGGCTATTGTAAATAGAGCTGCAATGAACATTTTGGTACATGACTCTTTTTGAATTATGGTTTTCTCAGGGTATATGCCCAGTAGTGGGATTGCTGGGTCATATGGTAGTTCTATTTGTAGCTTTTTAAGGAACCTCCATACTGTTCTCCATAGTGGCTGTACCAATTCACATTCCCACCAGCAGTGCAAGAGGGTTCCCTTTTCTCCACACCCTCTCCAGCATTTATTGTTTCTAGATTTTTTGGTGATGGCCATTCTGACTGGTGTGAGATGATATCTCATTGTAGTTTTGATTTGCATTTCTCTAATGATTAATAATGGTGAGCATTTTTTCATGTGTTTGTTGGCAGTCTGTATATCTTCTTTGGAGAAATGTCTATTTAGGTCTTCTGCCCATTTTTGGATTGGGTTCTTTGTTTTTTTGTTATTGAGCTGTATGAGCTGCTGGTAAATTTTGGAAATTAATCCTTTGTCAGTTGCATCATTTGCAAATATTTTCTCCCATTCTGAGGACTGTCTTTTAGTCTTGTTTATGGTTTCCTTTGCTGTGCAAAAGCTTTGAAGTTTCATTAGGTCCCATTTGTTTATTTTTGTTTTTATTTCCATTTCTCTAGGAGGTGGGTCAGAAAGGATCTTGCTGTGATTTATGTCATAGAGTGTTCTGCCTATGTTTTCCTCTAAGAGTTTGATAGTGTCTGGCCTTACATTTAGGTCTTTAATCCATTTTGAGCTTATTTTGGTGTATGGTGTTAGGGAGTGATCTAATCTCATACTTTTACATGTAGCTGTCCAGTTTTCCCAGCACCACTTATTGAAGAGGCTGTCCTTTCTCCACTGTACATTCTTGCCTCCTTTATCAAAGATAAGGTGACCATATGTGCGTGGGTATATCTCTGGGCTTTCTATCCTGTTCCATTGATCTATCTTTCTGTTTTTGTGCCAGTACCATACTGTCTTGATTACTGTAGCTTTGTAGTATAGTCTGAAGTCAGGGAGCCTGGTCCTCCAGCCCCGTTTTTCATTCTCAAGATTGCTTTGGCTATTCGGGGTCTTTTGTGTTTCCATACAAATTGTGAAAATTTTTGTTCTAGTTATGTGAAAAATGCCAGTGGTCGTTTGATAGGGATTGCATTGAATCTGTAGATTGCTTTGGGTAGTAGAGTCATTTTCACAATGTTGATTCTTCCCATCCAAGAACATGGTATATCTCTCCATCTGTTTGTATCATCTTTAATTTCTTTCAGCAGTGTCTTATAGTTTTCTGCATACAGGTCTTTTGTCTCATTAGCTAGGTTTATTCCTAGATATTTTATTCTTTTTGTTGCAATGGTAAATGGGAGTATTTTCTTGATTTCACTTTCAGATTTTTCATCATTAGTGTATAGGAATGCCAGAGATTTCTGTGCATTACTTTTGTAACCTGCAACTTTACCAAATTCATTGATTAGCTCTAGTAGTTTTCTGGTAGCATCTTTAGGATTCTCTATGTATAGTATCATGTCATCTGCAAACAGCGACAGCTTTACTTCTTCTTTTCCGATTTGGATTCCTTTTATTTCCTTTTCTTCTCTGATTGCTGTGGCTAAAACTTCCAAAACTATGTTGAATAAGAGTGGTAAGAGTGGGCAACCTTGTCTTGTTCCTGATCTTAGTGGAAATGCTTTCAGTTTTTCACCATTGAGGACAATGTTGGCTGTGGGTTTGTCATACCTGGCCTTTATTGTGTTGAAGAAAGTTCCCTCTATGCCTACTTTCTGCAGGGTTTTTATCATAAATCGGTGTTGAATTTTGTCAAAAGCTTTCTCTGCATCTATTGAGATGATCATATGGTTTTTCTCCTTCAATTTGTTAATACAATTTATCACATTGATTGATTTGTGTATATTGAAGAATCCTTGCATTCCTGGAATAAACCCCACTTGACCATGGTGTATGATCCTTTTAATGTGCTGTTGGATTCTGTTTGCTAGTATTTTGTTGAGGATTTTTGCATCTATGTTCATCAGTGATATTGGTCTGTAGTTTTCTTCGTGACATCCTTGTCTGGTTTTGGTATCAAGGTGATGGTGGCCGCATAGGATGAATTTGGTAGTGTTCCTCCCTCTGCTATATTTTGGAAGAGTTTGAGAAGGATAGGCGTTAGCTCTTCTCTAAATGTTTCATAGAATTCGCCTGTGAAGCCATCTGGTCCTGGGCTTTTGTTTGTTGGAAGATTTTTAATCACAGTTTCAATTTCAGTGCTTGTGATTGGTCTGTTCATATTTTCTATTTCTTCCTGATTCAGTCTTGACAGGTTGTGCATTTCTAAGAATTTGTCCATTTCTTCCAGATTGTCTATTTTATTGGCATAGAGTTGCTTGTAGTAATCTCTCATGATCTTTTGTGCTTCTGCAGTGTCAGTTGTTACTTCTCCTTTTTCATTTCTAATTCTATTGATTTGAGTCTTCTCCCTTTTTTTCTTGATGAGTCTGGCTAATGGTTTATCTATTTTGTTTATCTTCTCGAAGTATCAGCTTTTAGTTTTATTGATCTTTGCTATCGTTTCCTTCATTTCTTTTTCATTTATTTCTGATCTGATTTTTATGATTTCTTTCCTTCTGCTAATTTCTGGGTTTTTTTGTTCTTCTTTCTCTAATTGCTTTAGGTGCAAGGTTAGGTTGTTTATTCGAGATGTTTCCTGTTTCTTAAGGTGGGCTTGTATTGCTATAAACTTCCCCCTTAGAACTGCTTTTGCTGCATCCCATAGGTTTTGGGTCGTCGTGTCTCCATTGTCATTTGTTTCTAGGTATTTTTTTATTTCCTCTTTGATTTCTTCAGTGATCACTTCGCTATTAAGTAGTGTATTGTTTAGCCTCCATGTGTTTGTAGTTTTTACAGATCTTTTCCTGTAATTGATATCTAGTCTCATAGCATTGTGGTTGGAAAAGATACTTGATACAATTTCAATTTTCTTAAATTTACCAAGGCTTGATTTGTGACCCAAGATATGATCTATCCTGGAGAATGTTCCATGAGCACTTGAGAAAAATGTGTATTCTGTTGTTTTTGGATGGAGTGTCCTATAAATAACAATTAAGTCCATCTTCTTTAATGTATCATTTAAAGCTTGTGTTTCCTTATTTATTTTCATTTTGGATGATCTGTCCATTGGTGAAAGTGGGGTGTTAAAGTCCCCTACTATGAATGTGTTACTGTCGATTTCTCCTTTTATGACTGTTAGTATTTGCCTTATGTATTGAGGTGCTCCTATGTTGGGTGCATAAATATTTACAATTGTTATATCTTCTTCTTGGATCGATCCCTTGATCATTACGTAGTATCCTTCTTTGTCTCTTGTAATAGTCTTTATTTTAAAGTCTATTTTGTCTGATATGAGAATTGCTACTCCAGCTTTCTTTTGGTTTCCATTTGCATGGAATATCTTTTTCCATCCCCTTACTTTCAATCTGTATGTGTCTCTAGGTCTGAAGTTGGTCTCTTGTAGACAGCATATGTACGGGTTTTGTTTTTGCATCCATTCAACCAGTCTGTGCCTTTGGTTGCAGCATTTAATCCACTTACATTTAAGGTAGTTATCAATGTGTATGTTCCTATTCCCATTTTCTAAATTGTTTTGGGTTCGTTATTGTAGGTCTTTTCCTTCTCTTGTGTTTCTTGCCTAGAGAAGTTCCTTTAGTATTTGTTGTAAAGCTGGTGTGGTGGTGCTGAACTCTCTCAGCTTTTGCTTGTCTGTAAAGATTTTAATTTCTTCATCAAATCTGAATGAGATCCTTGCTGAGTAGAGTAATCTTGGTTGCAGGTTTTTCTCCTTCATCACTTTAAATATGTCCTGCCACTCCCTTCTGGCTTGCAGAGTTTCTGCTGAAAGATCAGCTGTTAACCTTATGGGGATTCCCTTGTGTGTTACTTGTTGTTTTTCCCTTGCTGCTTTTAATATGCTTTCTTTGTATTTAATTTTTGACAGTTTGATTAATATGTGTCTTGGCATATTTCTCCTTGGATTTATCCTGTATGGGACTCTCTGTGCTTCCTGGACTTGATTAACTATTTCCTTTCCCATATTAGGGAAGTTTTCAACTATAATCTCTTCAAATATTTTCTCAGTTCCTTTCTTTGTCTCTTCTTCTTCTGGAACCCCTGTAATTCGAATGTTGGTGTCTTTAATGTTGTCCCAGAGGTCTCTGAGACTGTCCTCAGTTCTTTTCATTCTTTTTTCTTTATTCTGCTCTGCAGTAGTTATTTCCACTATTTTATCTTCCAGGTCACTTATCCGTTCTTCTGCCTCTGTTAGTCTGCTATTGATCCCATCTAGAGTATTTTTAATTTCATTTATTGTGTTGTTCATCATTGTTTGTTTCATCTTTAGTTCTTCTAGGTCCTTGTTAAATGTTTCTTGCATTTTGTCTATTCTATTTCCAAGATTTTGGATCATCTTTACTATCATTATTCTGAATTCTTTCTCAGGTAGACTGCCTATTTCCTCTTCATTTGTTAGGTCTGGTGGGTTTTTATCTTGCTCCTTCATCTGCAGTGTGTTTTTCTGTCTTCTCATTTTGCTTATCTTACTGCGTTTGGGGTCTCCTTTTTGCAGGCTGCAGGTTCGTAGTTCCCGTTGTTTTTGGTGTCTGTCCCCAGTGGCTAAGGTTGGTTCAGTGGGTTGTGTAGGCTTCCTGGTGGAGGGGACTAGTGCCTGTGTTCTGATGGATGAGGCTGGATCTTGTCTCTCTGGTGGGCAGGTCAACGTCTGGTGGTGTGTTTTGGGGTGTCTATGGACTTATTATGATTTTAGGCAGCCTCTCTGCTAATGGGTGGGGTTGTGTTCCTGTCTTGCTAGTTGTTTGCCATAGGATGTCCAGCACTGTAGCTTGCTAGTCATTGAGTGAAGCTGGGTGCTCACGTTGAGATGGAGATCTCTGGGAGATTTTCGCCGTTTGATATTACGTGGAGCTGGGAGGTCTCTTGTTGACCAGTGTCCTGAAGTTGGCTCTACCACCTCAGAGGCACAGCACTGACTCCTGGCTGTAGCACCAAGAGCCTTTCATCCACACGGCTCAGAATAAAAGGGAGAAAAAGTAGAGAGAAAGAATTAGTAGAAGTAGGAAGAAAGAAGGAAAGAAGGAAAGAAAGAAAGGAAGAAAGGAAAGAAGGAAGGAAGGAAGGAAAGAAGAAAAGAAGGAAAGAAGGAAAGAAAGGAGGGAGGGAGGGAGGGATGGTGGGAGGAAGGAAGGAAGGAACGAAGGAGGGAAGGAAGGAAAAAAGAAAGAAAGAAAGAAGATAAAGTAAAATAAAATAAAGTAAAATATAATAAAGTTATTAAATTAAAAAATAATTATTAAGAAAAAACAGTTTTTTTAAAAAACGGACGGATAGAACCTTAGGACAAATGGTGGAAGCAAAGCTATACAGACAAAATCTCATACAGAAGCATACACACACACTCACAAAAAGAGGAAAAGAGGAAAAAATCATAAATCTTGCTCTCAAAGTCCACCTCCTCAATTTGGGACGATTCGTTGTCCCAACGTATTCCACAGATGCAGGTACATCAAGTTGATTGTGGAGCTTTAATCCGCTGCTCCTGAGGCTGCTGGGAGAGATTTCCCTTTCTCTTCTTTGTTCTCACAGCTCCCGGGGCTCAGCTTTGGATTTGGTCCCGCCTCTGCATGTAGGTCGCTGGAGGGTGTCTGTTTTTCGCTCAGACAGGACGGGGCTAAAAGAGCCGCTGCTTCGGGGACTCCGGCTCACTCAGGCCGGGGGGAGGGAGGGGCACGGAGGCGGGGCGGGCCTGCGGCGGCAGCGGCCGGCATGACGCTGCACCAGCCTGAGGCGCGCCGTGCGTTCTCCCGGGGAAGTTGTCTCTGGATCCCGGCACCCTGGCAGTGGCGGGCTGCACAGGCTCCCCGGAAGGGGGGTGTGGATAGTGACCTGTGCTCGTACATAGGCTTCTTGGGGGCGGCAGCAGCAGCCTTAGCGTCTCATGCCCCATCTCTGGGGTCCACGCTTTTAGCCGTGGCTCACGCCCGTCTCTGGAGCTCCTTTAAGTAGTGCTCTTAATCCCCTCTTCTCGCGCACCAGGAAACAAAGAGGGAAGAAAAAGTCTCTTGCCTCTTCGGCAGGTGCAGACTTTTCCCTGGACTCCCTCCCGGCCAGCCATGGCGCACTAGCCCCTTCAGGCTGTGTTCCCGCCGCCAAGCCCAGTCCTCTCCCTGCGCTCCGACCGAAGCCCGAGCCTCAGCTCGCAGCCCCGCCCGCCATGGCGGGTGAGCAGACAAGCTTCTCAGGCTGGTGAGTGCCGGTCGGCCCTGACACTCTGTGCGGGAATCTCCCCGCTTTGCCCTCCGCACCCCTGTTGCTGGGCTCTCCTACGCGGCCCCGTAGTTCCCCGCCTCCGCCACCCGCAGTCTCCGCCCGCGAAGGGGCTTCCTAGTGTGTGGACACTTTTCCTCCTTCACACCTCCCTCCCACTGGTGCAGGTCCCGTCCCTATCCTTTTGTCTCTGTTTTTTCTTTTGCCCTACCCAGGTACGTGGGGAGTTTCTTGCCTTTTGGGAGGTCTGAGGTCTTCTGCCAGCATTCAGTAGGTGTTCTGTAGGAGTTCTTCCACGTGTAGATGTATTTCTGGTGTATCTGTGGGGAGGAAGGTGATCTCCGCGCCTTACTCTTCCGCCATCTTCCCCTTGTCCCAAAACACTCTTTATTGACACTGAGAAAAGTTTGAAACAGCTGATCAATGGGAGAACAGTTTAAAAAATTTTTTTGTCTATTCACCTAATAAAATGCCATATATGAGTAAAAGTGAACAAAATAGAGCTACATCCATCAACATGGTTAAATCTCAAAAATATAGTGTTAAACACTATACACCTGAAACTAACAATATTGTAAATCAACAATACTTCAATTTTTAAAATTAATAAATAAAAAATAAAAGATCATGTATTAAAAAAAGATATATATATAGTTAAACAAACTGAATAAAAGGGTTTTATGAAGGATACACACAGTAGAATACAATCTATATAAAAATTAAAGACATGCCCAAAATACCATAATATTTAAGGCTACATATGTATAGTAAAAGTAGAAAAACTGGGGAGGGTGGGGAAGAACGATAGGGTTTTGTGGGGCTTCAGCTGTGTTTGTGATCTTAAACTAGGTGATCAGTATGTTGAGTGTGCATTATACTATCATCTGTTCTTCTTATAGGTCTACAGCATCTCGTAATTTTAAGAAATAACAAAAGAGAGATGCAAACCCCCGCACTCTGAGACGAAACAGTGAAACAATTTCTGTTTCATGCTGAGGAGCAGCAACTACAGAGATTTTCCAAATATCTGCTGCCCCCATGTGTGCCTACCCTCCCCCACTATCAAATTCTATACCCGCACGGTCTCTGCATTACTGTCAATGAATATACGTTAACACATCATCATCACCCAAAGTCCATAGTTTACGTTACAGTTCACTCTTGGTGTTGTGCATTTTATGGGTTTCAACAAATGTATTATGACATGTATCTACCTATATTATAGTATCATCCAGAATAGTCTCACTGCCTTAACTTCTATTAATTCTTTTTTTGTGTGTGTGTGTGTGTGTGTGTGTGTGGCTGTGTTGCGTCTTCTTTGCTACATGTGGGCTTTCTCTAGTTGTGGCAAGCAGGAGCTACTCTTTGTTGCAGTGTGTGGGTTTCTTATTGCAGTGGCTTCTCTTGTTACAGAGCCTGGGCTCTAGGTGCATTGGCTTCAGTAGTTGTGGCACATGGGCTTAGGTGCTCCACAGCATGTGGGATCTTCCTGAACCAGGGATCAAACCCGTGTCCCTTGCATTGGCAGGCAGATTCTTAACCACTGTACCACCAGGGAAGTCCCTTTATTAATTCTTAAGTTAGAAAACTTTACCAATCAAATTTAATTAAAAGAAGAGACACCTAGGGCTTCCCTGGTGGCGCAGTGGTTGAGAGTCCGCCTGCCAATGCAGGCGACACGGGTTCATGCCCCAGTCCAGGAAGATCCCACATGCCGCAGAACGGCTGGGCCCATGAGCCATGGCTGCTGAGCCTGCGCCTCCGGAGCCTGTGCTCTGCAACGGGAGAGGCCACAACAGTGAGAGGCCCGCATACCGAAAAAAAAAAAAAAAAAGAAGAGACACCTGGATAATAATAAAAATAAATGCTTAGGTCACTACCAAATGAAACAGAGGTGGTTAAACAATATAAAATCAAAATGTCTTCGATTGGCTTAACTAATATCAAATTATTCTTTGTAGGTAATATATAGTTATGTGGGTGGTTTACAAGGCCTTATCTAAAGTTCAGCTGCTAGCAAATTGCTTATAGCAGAGCAATGACCTCAGACTGTTTAGAATGAAAAAAAAAGGAAGTACCACAGGTGAAAATTAAGAGCACAAATCAGAGAGTTTCATGTACTTTAAGGGCATGGCCTCCCCAAAACATTCACATAATGCCTCCAGTCTATGGGGATTTCACGGATCAACAGAAATTTCTTTGAAATAACACTTTCCTCGTTCAGCCTACACTTGACAATACATACCCACTCAGTGTCT
This sequence comes from Phocoena sinus, assembly GCF_008692025.1. Taxonomy (NCBI): domain Eukaryota; kingdom Metazoa; phylum Chordata; class Mammalia; order Artiodactyla; family Phocoenidae; genus Phocoena; species Phocoena sinus. The sequence goes on from NC_045764.1 coordinate 12,227,301, forward strand.
TTCCTTATCATTACAAATAGAGGCGTCGAATATGCTTTTAACCATTCTAGTCACTGTTCCCTAATTCTTGAACCTGGGATGTTTTTCCGCTTCCCAGATCCCTGGCTCTTTCCATGCTTCTCTGTGGTCATTCCCTCACCTGAGATGACCAGCTCGCCAGCTATGCAAACCCTCCCCACACCTGAAGGCCAATTTCCATTGTCACCTCCCACTTGAGCCTCAACTTCATCATCTGTAGCTGGGTTAATAGTATTTCCCTTTTAAGGTGTGTGTTGAAGCATTAAAATAAATAACCCACATCCTTGTTGCCTAACAGGGAATCTTTCACGAACGGTGGATATTTGTATTATCTTCTGAACTTCCTAACTTATCTGTACATGACTGTGACATGTTTTCCTTTGCTCGTATTGTATTTATTTATGTAAATAGATATTTTTCCCTACCATTAGATTGTAAGTTTCTTGAGGCCAGAATCTGCTTTATTCATCTTGGTATCCCATGAAAACATAGCAAGTTTAAGCACAAAAGTAAATGTATAAACACAGCTTTCATAAATAAAAAATATAAAAAAAGATTTAAAAAAAGCAAAAAAATACACAGCTTTCAGGAACTAAGTCAGAGTATCAATTCTAACTGTAGCAAAGAGAAGTGAACTGACTTAACCGGGACAGAGAATGTGCCAATTACGTATAAAATCCAGTCCAAACCCAGTGCCTTGTTCGTACTAAGAGTAATTTCCTGCAAGGTTCTGATAGTCTCAATTTTACAACACGGGACTAAACACAGTTAATGATCTAAGGAGAATGAACTCCAGAAATCCCCCAAAGAATGGAAGATCAGGTTTTAAAATGCGTGACCCCTTTCTCGGTCACATAGTGATGTGGCTGAAGTTCATTCGTAACAGTCTGTAAAGCTGCAACTGTGTGGAGGAAAGAGGCTGAGACTTAGAATCTGACAGCTTAAATTTCAGTACCAACTCTGTCATTATCTGTTGTATAACTTGGTACAGATGACAATCTCTCTCAAAGCCACAGTTTTCTCATTTCCAATACGGGAGTAAACATTAGCAATTCAAAGATTATGATGAGAATTAAATGAGATGATACAAGAGAATGTACTTTTTAAAAATTCCCAGATATTGTTAATATTTATGTAACATGGGATCATAATTCTCACCTAGATAAGTGTATCTTTATGTAATTTAAATATTCTCTTAAATGAAGTAATATGATGTCTGAAACTTGCTTTATAATAGAGATGGGGCAGAAGACAGAGGCTATAGAGAAACTAAGATCAGCCGTGTGTTGATGATCCTTGAAGCTGAGGGATGGGTACGTGAGGGTTCACTATACGATTCTTTAACTCGTGAAGTTTTCCTTACTTTAATTATTTACTATTTAATTTTACTTAAAATAAGTTTTGTGTAGTGGAGAGTGCAGGCTCTTGAATCCCAGAATTTGGGTTCCAGTCCTGTTTTTCCATCTGCAAAGCAGAGATGATAGCTTTAATTCCTATCACATAAAAGCTCTTGTCAAACTTGGATGAGAAAAGCCTCATAAAGCCTCATGTAGCATACACAGGGCCAGAAGTCTAGTAAGAGCTTAATAAATTACATTATGGAACCACATAAAAACAAACCAGTGTACTTAATTATAGGCATTCCTTCCGTTTAGCTCCTGGAGTGACTAAATGCTTTTAACTAAAATGAGATAACACCAAGTTAAACCCTGCTTGAAAGTATTCAAGAGGTATATGTAAACTTACCCAAAAACTTAGCTAGCAAACTTCCATTAAACTGACATGTTAGGTGCCAATTTCCCCAAATCTTATAAAATTTCTACTTAAAGGTCCACCTAGTATTTCAGAATTTTTCTCATCACTATTTGTGGTCAAATTGTTGCTATTAATGGTGTTATAATTTATTAACAGTATCTAAAACAGGGTTTCCCTTATATGAATAGAGAAAAGTACCGTATCTTTTAAAACTTTTCTAAGCAATATAGAAAAACTCAAAGAAAGGAAAAAATGATCCCAATTTCTCTACTCAGAAGAAAAGGCTCTTCATCTTTAAAAACTCAATCTTTTCTTCCATATCACCAAATATTGTATGTAATTTTGATTGAATTTGACAAACCAAGAACCTTAGCCACAAAGTACCTACATTCACTGAAACAAATTCGATCTTTCCCTTTCAATTGGGAGCATTTCCACCCGCTTCAGTGCAAAGCTCTTGAAATCAATATAGCTCCACTAAATTAAAACAAGAAAAAACAGGGCAAGCCTCAGTCATATTCTAGTATTGCGCTTGTTTCCTTGGTGTTTGTTTTATTTAACATTCCAAAACAATGGAATTAGGCAATGGCATGTAAGTTTCACATGCCAGTTAAGAATTAATTTTAATATAATTTGAGAAGCAAACTTTAGCTGCTGGAATGCTGCAAAAGAAGATTATTTTAGAAGGTCAGGGAAGCTTTAGAAAAACTGATGAAACGTACACACACAAAAAAAAATTTTGCCACCTTTTTTTAGAGGGGTCTCCAGCACCCTGCAGTCCAGCCAAAGATTCCCCTAAGGTCCATGGACTCTAGTCAACAGACTTGCTCTGGTAAACAAATTTTTAAATTTTAGGATAAAACACTGCTGTTCTGAGAGACCTTTGGCCCAATGCTCCTGTATGAGCCTAGGAACCCTGATATTCACCAGACAGTTATTTTTTCCCTCTTTCTTAGAGAGAAGGAAAAAAATGGAATTAACAGACCATGACTCCTATTAAGCAACTTACCACAAGGCTCTGCAAGTTCTTCCCCAGAAGACAAATATTGCAACAAGGGAAGACTATGTTATGTTTGCAAAATGCTGGTAAGAATTTTCTCTCAGTTCAAAATGTGTGTACCCTTGCCAGGTAGGGTAAATATTACGGAAAAACTACCCAGTGAACATGCTCCCAGTGGGAGGAGAGCGGTGGCTGGCTGTCTTCTCACTGACATTTTCTATTCTAGAGGAGATGGTAAGGGCAGAACACTGCCACTCTTTAGAGGAAAAGCTCGCTCAGCTGGGTCACAGAGCCCCTCTGTGTGCTGCCGGCAAATCCCTTTGTATTCACTTTTGCCGGAGTAAATAAGAGTCTAAGACTGTTTAAAGATTTTATGAAGAAATATCTCATTTGTAGATGCCTGAAAATCAGTGAGCGTACTATCTGGGTACAGCTTAACATAGTTGTGGGTAGAAAACAAAGAGGACAGTTGAAAAACACTTTGACTAAATCGTTAACTTCTGGTGCTCGCGAAGTCCCGCTCCCTGTTAACCCTAGAGAATCAAAAATATGCTTTTTAAGAGAAGTTCTTTATCCCTGATTTTGGCAAGGTCCTAAAGCAATTACCTTTTTTTTTTTTTTTTTTTGCGGTACGCGAGCCTCTCACTGCTGCGGCCTCTCCCGTTGCGGAGCACAGGCTCCAGACGCGCAGGCTCAGCGGCCATGGCTCTCGGGCCCAGCCGCTCCGCTGGGCAGTTTGCAAACATAACTTTCACTACGTGCTGCCATTAGAACATGCAAAACACTTTACGATTTAAATTAAACTTAGTGACAGTATCTTACACTACTTCCTAAATTGTACTACTCAGTGCCAAGAAAATATGCTTATTTAAGAACAATTAGGAACCTTTTTGCCACAAGATGATAGACAATCAACAAATTTAAAATACCCTTCAACATGTTTACCACATTTAAAATGCAGCTCCTGGACTTCCCTGGTGGTCCAGTGGTTAAGACTTCCCGCTTCCAACGCAGAGGGAACGGGTTCGATCCCTGTCGGGAAATCGAACAGGGAAATCGAACAAGATCCCACATGCCGTGTGGCATGGCCCAAAAAAATAATAATAATAAAATAAAATAAAATGCAACTCCTGCTGAAATTACCATTTTACAAGCATATACAAATTTTGAAATGCCCAACACTCAAGAAACAAGCTCCTCTGGTCTGTGAAGGATACTCGTAGGTCACAAATCAAAGCATACCTGGAGGTCTTAATTGGTCCCTTGGCTTTTCTTGAATTATTATGGGAGAGGAGGGAGACAGAAAGTTGGTTATTATTGCCCTAAAACAAATAGACTGCCATTACCATGCTGAACCACTGTGCAAGCAGAGAACTCTTTAAAAGAGGGGAAAAGAAAGTCGGAAGTGCTATAGTAAACTAAGAGTCCATTGGAGGAAATGAGAGTTCAAAGTATAGTGGCTTTTCATTGGCTGAGTATGGCAGTCTCTCATTGGCTGAGCTCTTGCCAGGCAAGAAAAGGAAGTCTTCTTTCCTGTTGGGCTCCACTATTGTCGCAGGTCGTGAGAGGTCCCGCTCCTGGCCTCCCGACTCTTCTGAGGTTTTGGTTTATTAATCTTTACATTATAAAGTCTGTTTTCTCTCTACTCTGATTAACCTGTTCTCTTTCAGTTAAAATGAACAGTGGTACTTGGAGGAACCAGCGACGTATGTAGTACATCTAGCATATTGAACAATCAGAGTGGATCTTTTATTTTTTTTAGTAGATCTTTTTTTTTTTTTTTGCGGTACGCGGGCCTCTCACTGCTGAGGCCTCTCCCGTTGCGGAGCACAGGCTCCGGACGCTCAGGCTCAGCGGCCATGGCTCACGGGCCCAGCCGCTCCACGGCATGTGGGATCTTCCCGGACCGGGGCACGAACCCGTGTCCCCTGCATCGGCAGGCGGACTCTCAACCACTGCGCCACCAGGGAAGCCCAGTGGATCATTTTTTTTTTCCCCCGGTACGCGGGCCTGTCACTGTTGTGGCCTCTCCCGTTGCGGAGCAACAGGCTCCGGACGCGCAGGCTCAGCAGCCATTGTTCACAGACCCAGCCGCTCCGCGGCATGTGGGATCCTCCCGGACCGGGGCACGAACCAGTGTCCCCTGCATCGGCAGGCGGACTCTCAACCACTGCGCCACCATGGAAGCCCCCAGTGGATCATTTTTAACATCCCCTTCTATATGCCAAAAAGTAATAATCGTGCAATAATCACTAGTAATCATTATTTTCTTCTTCTTTACTTTTAAAACAAATAATTTATGCTCAAAATAAAAAAGCAATTTCAATTTTGAAGATATTATTCAAATTTAATAAAATATCTCACATATGAGCTAAAATTTGTATTTAACAAATGAAAATATTACAGGCGTATCTCAGAGATATTACGAGTTCAGTTCCAGATCACTGCAATAAATCAAGTCACACAAATTTTTTAGTTTTCCAGTGCATATAAAAGTTGTGTTTAGGGCTTCCCTGGTGGCACAGTGGTTGAGACTCCGCCTGCTGATGCAGGGGACATGGGTTTGTGCCCCGGTCCGGGAGGATCCCACATGCCACGGAGTGGCTGGACCCGTGAGCCATGGCCGCTAAGCCTACGCGTCCGAAGCCTGTGCTCCGCAACAGGAGAGGCCACAACAGTGAGAGGCCCGTGTACCGCAAAAAAAAAAAAAAAAAGTTGTGTTTATACTGCACTGTAGTCTATTAAATGTGCAACAGCGTTATGTCTCTTCATCTGTTAAAGTTTTATCAAGAGATTGTAGCTGTTCATTCACATCTTCAGGTTCCACTTCTAATTCTAGTTTTCTTGCTATTTCTACCACATCTGCAAGTTACTTCCTCCACTGAAGGCTTGAGCCCCTCAAAGTATTCCATGAGTGTTAGAATCAACTTCTTCCAAACTCCTGTTAACGTTGAAATTGTTTCCTCTTCCTGTGAATCACAAACGTTCTTAACGGCATCTAGAATGGTGAATCCTTTCCAGAAGGTTTTCCAGTTACTTTGTCCAGATCCATCAGAAGAATCACTGTTGATGGCAGCTGTAGCCTTACAAAATGTATTTATTAAATAATAAGACTGGAAAGTCAAACTTATTTCTTCATCCATGGGCTCCAGAATGGATGTTGTGTTAGCAGGCATGAAAACATTAATCTCATTGTACATCTATCTCCATCAGAGCTCTTGGGTGGCTAGGTGCATTGCCCAAGAGTAGCAATATTTTGAAAGGATCTTTTTTTCTGAGTAGTAGGTCTCAACAGTGGGCTTAAAATATTCAATAAACCATGCTGTAAACAGCTGTGCTGACATCCAGGCTTTGTTGTTCCATGTATAGAGCACAGGCAGAGTAGATTTAGCATTCTTAAGGGCCCTGGGATTTTCAGAATGGTAAGTGAGCATTGGCTTCAACTTAAAGTCACGAGCTGCATTAGCCCCTGAGAGAGTTAGCCGGCCTTTTGAAGCTTTGAAATCAGGCACTGACCTCTCCTCGATACCTATGCAAGTCCTAAATGGCATCTTCTTCCAACAGAAGTTTGTTTCATCTACATTAAAAATCTGTTGTTTAGGGCTTCCCTGGTGGTGCAGTGGTTGAGAGTCCACCTGCTGATGCAGGGGACACGGGTTTGAGCCCTGGTCCAGGAAGATCCTGCATGCCGCGGAGCAACTAAGCCCGTGCGCCACAACTACTGAGCCTGCGCTCTAGAGCCCGTGAGCCACAACTACTGAGCCCGCGCGCCTAGTGCCCGCGAGCCACAACAAGAGAAGCCACCGCATGAGAAGCCTGCACACCACAACGAACAGTAGCCCCCGCTCACTGCAACTAGAGAAAGCCCACGTGCAGCAACAAAGACCCAATGCAGCCAAAAATAAATAAATAAGTAAATATTTATTTATTTAAAAAATAAATAAAGTGGGACACGTGCAACTTTTCCTTTCACTTGAACACCTAGAGGTCATTGTAGGGTTATTAACTGGCTTAATTTCAATATTTGTTGTGTCTCAGGAAATAGGGAGGTCTGAGGAGAGGGAGAGAGATGGGGAAATGGCCAGTTGGTGGAGGAGTCAGAACGCACGTAACATTTACAATTAAGTTCACCATGTTACATGGGTGTGGTTTATGGGGCCCCCAAACAATTACAGTATTTACAATAGTAACATCAAAGATCACTGATCACAGATCACCGTAACAAACATCATAAAAATGATGAAAAAGTTTGAAATATTTCAAGGATTACCAAAAGGTGACACAGAGACTTGAGGTGAGCCAATGCTGTTGGAAAAAATACACCGATAGACAGGCTCTATGCTGGGTTGCCACAGACCTTCAATTTGTAAAAGACACAGTATCTGAAAAGCACAATAAAATGAGGTACGCCTGTACACTTTGCAATTCAAAGTATAGTTGATTTACAATGTTGTGTTAGTTTCAGGTGTACAGCACGGTAGACACACATCCATTCTTTTTCAGATTCTTTTCCTACATAGGTTATTACAGAATATTGAGTAGAGTTTCCTGTGCATTACAGTAGGTCCTTGTTGATCATTTTATATATAGTAGTAGTGTATGCTACTACACTTTTTTCCACTCTTTTAAATTAAACACAAATAGAAATCCAAGGGGTCACAGAGAATAACGGATCTGAAGTAATTCAAATCATTTCTTGTCGACATATTCTTTCATAAGGCACATTATATACCAATCAAGCTGCTTTGCTCTGGGGTAGAGTCTAATAGGTCCCAAATCAGGATGCACATCAGATTTGCCTGGGAAACGTAAAATATACAGGTGCTCGGGACCCACCCCAAATCTACTGATTAAACATCTCAGCAGGATAAACCTGGAAATCTGAATTTTAAGACACCACCTACCTCCCTTTTCCCCACCCCCCCACCCCATAATTTTGATATTTTCACCAAGAACTAAAGTTTGGGAATAGTTTACAAGACATCAGTAAATCTCTTTAGGGGCACATTTATTTTCAGTGGGAAAAACCCATTTGCAACATTATTAGTATCAGAATTACCCTGGACTGCGGTAAACATGCAGATTGTTCACTCCTACCCAGGACTCTAAGGGTGGAGTACCCAGGTGACTCTGAAGTACCCAAACCTTGAGAACCATTGCTTTAAGGTAGTCTTTCCTTTTTTTTAAATTGAGGTATAATTGACCTATAACATTATATTCGCTTCAGGTATACAACATAACGATTCAATATTTGTATATACTGCATAATGATCACCACAGTAAATTGTAGGGGAGAAAAAAAATGTCATCTATCTTCTAGGTTCTTTGGCTGGTCTAATAATTAAGTTGAATAAGACAGATTAACAGGAGAAAAACAAATTTAATTTGGGCGTCCCAAAGATATGAGATCCAAGGGCAGGCAAATCAGACAGTCAAGGCTTACATGGCTTCCTGAGCTAAAGAATGGGACAGGGGCCTGGGGCTTCAAAGGGAAGGAGGGTCATTCACAAGACAATAAGAGCAGGTGTTTGGTTGTTAGATGTTTGCTCTGCCATCAGGTAGGTCATTCCAATAAAAGTTATCTCTGGTAATAGCACTCTCTCTGAGCCAGGCCCCCTATCTAAATTCTTTTAGGTAGTTAAGGGCGAGATTAAAAGCTCTTCCTGAGTCTTTGGGGGACCCTGATTGTCTTCATCTCAAAACAATCCACATGCCAAAGTGGCACATTTTAGGGAGGCTTATTCTGAACCCCTTCAAAGTCTAGTTAACATCCATCACCACACATAATTTTATTTTTCTTGTGCTGAGAGCTTTTAAGATCCACTCTCTTAACAATTTTCTTAGCAACTTTCAATATAGTATTATTAACTATAGTCACCGTGCTGTACATTGCATCCCCAGGTCGTATTTACTTTATAGCTAGAAGTTTGTACCTTTTTACTAGGGTGGTGTTTTCTAAACTCGAGAAATCTAAAGAATTCTGAGACATTTGTTAAGTGTAAGGATTACATTTCCCACACCCTGTTCAGAACAATTGAAATAGAGTTATTTTCTGGGAGGGGCTTGGTAATCTTTAAATGTAACAAATCCCTCCAAGAAATTTTTATCACTAGGCAAATTAGGAAACACTGCTTGAAGTCAGCAACAGCTCGCATTTATTGAACACACACTGCGTGCAGGTACAGTTCTAAGGGCTTTGAGTGTTATTTGCTCATTTACCCCTAACAGCAGCTCCATGCAGTATTGTCTCAGCTTCATTTCGCAGAGTAAGTGCCCCTCTTCACCAATCCATGAAAGGTGGATTTTACCATTTGAATCTCAGGGCGATCTCATTTTACATATTCATAGTTTCTTAGATTAGATTCCGAGCTCTCTAATGCCTTTGAGATTAAACACCGATTCAGTTTTCTTTAGAAAGCACACAGTAAACTTCTTTGCATAACATAGGAGCTCCATACATAGCATTGCTTCTAAGACATCAAAGGGTCACTCTGCTTTTTGTCCAGTGCCTTTGGCAGTGGAAAAGCCTACCTTGATTTTGCAGATGTGGAGACAGAAGTTGGCAGTAGAACCCGCTGCTGAAAGCAGAGACCTTTTGAGTTACTCTGGCTGAGACTCAGAGTCCTTCAGAAACTGAACCAGGAAAAGGAAAACAGAAAGATCATCTGGTTTGGCTCGCTCTCCTAGCCCGGATCCTGGCTGGGGAAGAGAATTTCAGCGGAGAAGAGAAAGGTAATAGATATTTCCAGTTTCCTGTCACACCCCTTCTCCCACAGGCTTATCCACATTCTAATCAACCTTCTGAGACTAATAGTTTCCTATTTACTAAAAGCTTGTACTCATCTTTCCCTTTCTAATTCCTTTTACACTTGCCTTATTTGCACATTTTATGCTTTCCTAGTCTCTGATTATTCAATAATGCAAAACTAACACGTCTAAACTTTGTGCCATGCATCTCCAACCTCGAGGCAATCGGAACAAATGGGTGTGCTATTTCCTTATCAACTGTTACCCTAACTCCTTCAATGTAAGGAAGCTTTCCTTGCTCTGAAATCAAAATCACTCTCTTGAAACGTAAAAATGTACTTTAAGTACCTTTTATTGTTCAAGTTTTCTTTTCATTTCCATTCAGGTTTTTCTATTTAATCTTAACAGACTGGGGGAGAAAAGGTATCCACATCTCCATTTCTTCCCTCAGATAAAGCTAAAAGAGACAGACTCATGAGGTTAAGAATTTACATTTTAATTTAATCTAGAATCATGCACCTGGTAGGAGAAAGAAGCAAGATTTGAAAGCTATTGCGTCTGATTTTGAAGTCCATGCTCTTACCACCATATTGTGATACTCAGTGTTCAAGCTGTTTTGTTCATTGTTTCCCATGTGTATGAATTATCTCCTCAAATAGATAAAAAATACGTGTTTAAACATGGAGTGCTAAGCAGGCAGCAGGAATGCCATAAAAGAAGTGATGACTTCTCTCCTCAGCCACACCAACCTCATCTGAAATCGCCAAATCAAAAAACTCAACCGGGCTTCCCTGGTGGCGCAGTGGTTTGAGAGTCCGCCTGCCGATGCAGGGGACACGGGTTCGTGCCCCGGTCCGGGAAGATCCCACATGCCGCGGAGCGGCTGATCCCGTGAGCCACGGCCGCTGAGCCTGCGCGTCCGGAGCCTGTGCTCCGCAACGGGAGAGGCCACAACAGTGAGAGGCCTGCGTACCGCAAAAAAACAAAAAAACCCAAAAAACTCAACCAGATTGACTTCTCAGAATTCCTATTCCAGAATCAGAAATCCTTTGGTGATGTTCCCGGAATATAGGACCGCTGCTCAGGCAATCTTACCATTTGTCCCTGGAGGTTTCATACCCTGTGTGACCTCCTTGCCTGATACAGCTCCACTCAGTAGACAACTGACCGCAGCAACACAGGAACTGTATCCTGTATTATTCACTTGGAACTTTAAAAAGTTAAGGCAGGACACCATGTTTAATATATAATGAGTCTATAGGTTCTGTTGTCTGTTTTGCATACCCAGTAGTATACTTCTGTTCAGTACCTTACTATAGATAGATGAGATGGCAATGATGTATAGATCTCTTCCAAAACTTCAGGTGAAAAATAAAAGAGGGTAAGGATCACCTTTCACCTAAGAAAAATATCTCTAGGTGTTGGGTGGAGCTCAGATTCTCTGTTCACTCACTACCAGTTTCTGGACCTATACAACCTGAGTCGGCCAGCTTCTCTCCGTGGTCATTGCCCCTCACCTGATTCACGCTGCCACCCTTCTTGCCCTGCCTATTGCAACAGCCCCTTCCTCTTACCTTACTGCAGTTTATTCTCTACTCAGCACGGTGATATTTCTAAACACTAAGTCAAAGGTTTTATTTTTTACTGTCCTATAAAATCCTTCAACTTCTTGGAGGGAGCCCTGAGGGACCGGGGGCGGGGGGGGGGGGGTGGCAGGGAGAGAAGAGCCCTGAGTGATGGAGGAAAAATAAAATATAAAATCCTTCAACTTCTTCCTGATTTGTTGATTATAAAGTCCAAACTCCTCGCCATAGCCTACAAGACTCTATATGGCCTGTCCTCTGCCTACCTCTCCACTCACATAATATCTCATTGCATAAATATCTGTTGAATAAATGAATGAATAACACTTTCTTAACTTTTCAGATAGAAATCAGTTTCCCAAAAACCATAGTGCCAGAACATAACAAATTTATTTTCATGTGTTCGTCTGGATGGCTACTAGTTGGTCGTCGGTGCAGGTAAACATGTCTATTATTCATCTTTATCTCTGCTGTGTTCAAGCAAAGAAAGTTCACTCCACTCCCACCCAACCCCCTTTGGTATTTTGTGAAAGACTCTTAGTTTTTCTTTTTTTGGCTGACAACTGACTGCAAACTACTGCCATCATATCCAGAATATATTAGCCAAATAGTGTACTCTATGAGGGCATCATGTTTGTACTAAGGATATCAGTTGGCTGATATCTATTAGTTAAAATCCATCAAGTAGTAGTAGCTCTTCTGGTGATGACAGATTTGATTGTTAATTAATCATAACGTCAATTAGAGGTTCTTTAAAATTCATACAAAAGGTATTGTCTTAAAAGAATCTGCTTTTAGAATTTAAGTAAACAGTCATTGCTGGTCATTTTGCTAAGCTCACTACATTTTTGATCTACAAGTGCATTTAATGAAGTCAATAGCCAGCAGTTAGTCAGATTAAAAGACTGAGAAGTGTCAGTACAGGCATGATCTGTGAATAGCTGACAAACATTACTCAGTTCCTGGATTTCAGTTGGACGATGGGCAGGCTTATTAAAGTGCCGATTCTGTTGTGGGAACCCTCATCAGGAGACACTGCTTTATCCTCAAGATGTCACCCTTGCTTCCAATGGGTACATTTATTTTTTAATTTATTACTTATTTATATTTTATTTTTGGCTGCGTTGGGTCTTAGTTGCGGCACGCGGGATCTTCGCTGAGGCATGCGGGATCTTTCACTATGGTGTACAGGCCTCTCTCTAGTTTCCAGAGCGTGTGGGTTCTGTAGTGTGTGGCACGCCAGCTCTAGTTGAGGCGTGCAAGCTCAGTAGGTGTGGTGCACTGGGCTTAGCTGCCCCGCAGCATATGGGATCTTAGTTCACTGACCAGGGATCGAACCCGTGTCCCCTGCACTGTAAGATTCTTTAACACTGGACCACCAGGGAAGTCCCCCAATGGGTAAATTATCATGATACAAAAATAGACTGCAGATAAAGCCCTCAATTTTACTTGGGTAAATCCTAGAGTAAAGTAACCCAGACTGTTACTTAAATTTACATTTAGAAAAGTAAAAGATTTCAGATAAAAATATAAGTTTAGTTTGAAAACATAGACGATTATTGTAGATTATGATTTTCTTACCTATCTCTTATTTAACTAATATTTATTTATACTTGGTTAGGCAAGTGAAAGAGCTATCTGGATTCTCGAAGGAGACTCTTCAAATCATGCTTAAAGGCTCAAATTCAGCTCTTATCTAATCAGATCAGTGATATATTTTCATGATCCAGGATGAGGTATGATCCACAATGTCTTTCCTTTATTCCTATTTTGTTTGCTAGAGTAGCCCGATTCTCACTAGATCCCATTCAGCCTGAAACTCCACTTTCATATATAAGTCAGCTAGATTATCTCTCAAAGGCAAATGAAAAAAATCTAGAGTCCCATTTCCCAGAGATCTTTAATCTAGACTGAAAGTAAATCCAGATGCTTAAATATTTTAGTATATTTAGACAGGATCATTTAGTTTGTTACTTTCAAAATATAATCTTTTAAATTTAGATCTGAATGACTCGAGTGTGCAGAATTGGCAAATGTGCAGAAAAAGACAAATTTACATTAACGTGTTTTATTACATCAACTGAGGGTCACAAGAGCTTCACATGCTCTAATAAACCCAGGGAATGCATAAGAGCCAACAATGCCAAGAACAAATTAAAAGGAAAGTTCAGATGTCAGACTTGGTTCGTTGACATCTTTGGAAATGGATTGTTTTCGAGTTGAAAATCTGCTTTGAAAATAAATCTTACCATTATTTAAAGAGAATTTTTAGAAATAATCACTAGCATAAGGAAAAGTCTTGGCTTAAAACAGAAAATCTAAAGTCTAATAGTAACTTTAAAAAAATCAAGTGAGGAAATTAAAAGATAGAACATATACTATAGGCCACAAGAAACTTGGGCACAAACAGTTCTTAAAAACTGAGGAATAGCCTGCTCAAATACAATACTTCTCATATAGGGATAAATTGCTCTAATAATATATTTTTCTTTGCTTCACAGGAGCGTAACACAACTTGGGCATAAAGGAGAAAATGTGTCAGTTAACTTTCATAATGCTGCAATTTCTCTTCCTCCAAAATCCATTTCTGTGTTACGTTTAAATGTTAACATGGTGAAACTAAAAGAAAACTTAATCAGGTATACAAAGTGAATTACGAGAACCTTTTCTTCCCAAATTTAATTCAAATTGAATTTGAAAAAACAAACAGGGATAAACTACTGGTATCTAATGGAACCATATGCTGGCTCACACTGTTTTGTTTGTTTATTTGTTTGTTTTCTACGGTACCCGGGCCTCTCACTGTTGTGGCCTCTCCTGTTGCAGAGCACAGGCTCCGGACACGCAGGCCCAGCAGCCATGGCTCACGGGCCCAGCCGCCCCGTGGCATGTGGGATCTTCCCAGAGCGGGGCACGAACCCGCGTCCCCTGCATCGGCAGGCGGACTCTCAACCACTGCGCCACCAGGGAAGCCCTCACACTGTTTTTTATTCAAGCCAACACTGTTAACCTAATTCTCTATTTTAAATTAACATTAATTTATTTTTCAAAGTAAGATTACAGCTTAAAATGTCTTTAACACAAATTGTTGTGAAGAATTTTTTACTAAGAATTATTTCAAATCCAAAGAAAATAACCGCCATACTGAAAAGGAGATTTAATCACTGTTGCTATACATTATTTTTTTCACTAATACTCATCAACCTAAATTTTTCTCATGCTTTATAGAAAAAAAATGTATAAGAGTATTTCATTTGACCAAAATCCATATTTATACAGCTGTACATTTCCCCCATTTCTAGATCCTGGGTAGCCCAGAGGCATCCAGAGACTTGGCTAGAAACATCTATAGTTACTTACTCATTACCAGTCCTTACTCATCAGCAATCCAGAGAAACAGTCTGAGATCTGGGTCACTCTTGAGTGAGTATTAAGGTCCATCTTGCATTAATTAGAACTGATTTAACTGCAAGCATCCCAACCAAAGAAATGTATCCTTGAGATTTAGAGCATCCCAGAGCACTGAAATGAGTGCAAACTTTATAAATATCTTAATGCTTTATCTTAATTTTTCTTCTAATCTCACGCTGGAAAATTCATGTTCCTTAAAAAAGATTATTTACCTCTGGTCAGTGGTAAGCTGGTAAATGTTTAACAACAGCTCTGTGGAAAAGGAGGAAGAGGAGAAGAAAGCAATGACTCTGATTGGTAGCACTGCCAAATACCGTGGTGTAAATACTTCCACCCTGGCTTCCACCGTGGCTGATTTTCAGCCACCAATGGGATATCAGTGAATGCAGAATTGGGAATAGAAGCTCAATAGGACACTATTACCTCGTATTTCCACCATACATATCCAAAGACATAAATAAACTCAAGGCCATATACAATAGTGAAATGGAGTAAAATAGGAAGTGATGACTTGAGTATTTATTGCTTTTGTATTTTATACAGTGGATTTAAGTTTATATAATGCAATTTAAAATAATGCCTGAGTTTAACAACCACTTCACCAAGTTCTTGAAAACTGAACAAGCAGCTCTCATGAGCCACTAAAAGCGGATTCCCACACACTCCCGCTATCTTGTTTGTCTCTCTCCTTGGGTATGTTTTTGTTCTTTTCTCTGAAATTTTAAGTCAATACATTATGTCTTTTTGCCTTCTTTTTTGTTTATCAAGACGAATAAGGAATTTAATCATGTGAATAATTCTGGCTACATACCATGGAGATTATTTTTATATAACTTTTTAAAAATAAATTATTTATTTTTGGCTGCATTGGGTCTTCTTTGCTGCACACGGGCTTTCTCTAGTTGCAGCAAGCAGAGGCTGCTCTTTGTTGCAGTGCGTGGGCTTCTCATTGCTGTGGCTTCTCTTGTTACAGAGCACGGGCTCTAGGCACGTGGGCTTCAGTAGTTGTGGCACGTGGGCTTCAGTAGTTGTGGCTCATGGGCTCTAGAGTGCAAGCTCAGTAGTTGTGGTGCAGGGGCTTAGTTGCTCCAATGGCATGTGGGATCTTCCTGGACCAGGGCTCGAACCCATGTCCCCTGCATTGGCAGGCAGATTCTTAACCACTGAGCCACCAGGGATGTCCCCATGGAGATTTTTAGATACTATTTTTTCCATCTATTTTGTAAATAGTCTGTTGTTTGTATTATTGACCAGATACTATATAGGAGCCTTTGTGGGTTTCGTCTTTTGTTTGCTTATTTCCATCAGGTTGTGTTTTCTGTAAACTTACTAATTTCTAAGTTTGCCGCAGTGTGATTTGAGAATGTCGCCTATATAATCTCAGCTCTTAAAGTTCATTCAGATTTTACTGTTGTGAAATATTTTTGTTAGTAATAAGAATAATAAAAGTTACAATTTATAGAGTAGATCCCAGAAACATGTACCCTTTAATCTTCTCAAGAATCTGATATAATAGTGTCTTAACTCAGAATACCTATGAAACAAAGCTGAATAAAACCCTCTTTGCAATGCTTTGTGGGCGAGTACAACCCCAGGGCAGCAAGGGGAGGGAATGAGGAATAAGGGAGGAAGGAAATCTCCCAAGACAGCTACATGGTCACCCAGGACATCTCCAAGGTGAGTATGTGGAACCAGTGCACCTCAGAATAGTCCACTGAGGAGGAAAAAGAGAGAGAGGGTTTGGTCTGTGGAGCTTGTCGTTCTACCTTCTAATGTCAAAGTTCACCCTAAGCAGGCATTAACACCTTGCGGTAGATTGTTTGCAAGAATGGTCACAGTAATTCCTCCCATTCCTGACTGCATGGCCCTTCGAAATGTGAATGCACAGCAATTCCTAACAAGAGGAATTTTTGTAAAGCAATTATACTCCAATAAAGGTGTTTTTAAAAAAAAGAGGAGGAATTTATTTCTCCAGCCCTTGAACCTTGGTTTGGTCATGTGACTTTGGCCAAGGGGACATTAGCAAGTATGATGCTGAACAGAAAACTTGAAAAGTGCTTGAGCATCCGGGCTTGCCCTCTCTTACTGCTGGGAACTTCTGCCACCATGAAAATGACCCTGGGCTGATCTGCTGGGTGATGAGACATTCATGGAGTTGTCTCAGCTGACACTGACCCACCTGCCAGACATGTGGGTGAAGACCCCCCACCCGGCAAGACCAGTCAGCCTGCCAACCAACAGACCTGTGACTCCATTCTACACCAGACAGTCCCAGATGAGCCCAGACTAAAAGAACAGCCCGATCATCCTTATAACTGTGAGAAATAAGTGTTTGTTGTTTAAGTTTGGGGTTTTGTAGCAAAAGCCCACTGATGGACTATACCACACTTCCAGATTGGGTTACCTAGCCCGTTAAGTAGGTGCTGGAGAAGCCAGGTCCTCTGACTTATGTTTCAGTGTTTCCTTGGAGTCCAGAAGTGCAAGAAGTTGTATTAGACTTCTGGGGCTCCAATCCAATGTCACTGAAACCACTACAACTCCCACCATGATGGGTGCCATGCTGAAGCCACACTGCAGAGGAGGTGAAGGCAGCCAGTGGTGCAAGGAGACGAGGTGATGGGTGAAATATCCAAAGAGCAAGTGTGGAGGTAGGGCCAGGCGATATGGGGGAGTGCATAAGCTGTACAGACAGCTGCTTTTATCCTGCGTGAAATAAGACTCAATCTGTAAGTTATGAAAACTAACTTGAAACAGCTTAAGGGGAAAAGGTTAATTTATTACAAGGATGCAGAAAGGCAGTGGGGCCTTCGAAAGGGGTCAATGTCAGAAAATGAAAATCTCAGGACTCTCTCTCCATATATCACCCAGATCTCTCTGCACATTTACTTCATGCTTCTCTCTTTCTGCAAACTCTCTACTTTCTCTGCTCTTCCAGGACTCTGTGGAAGAGATTACACATATGGTCCCCTAAATTCAAAGGTTACTATTCCAGGCCCACAGATGTGCCAAATTTCCAAATGAAAGAAACTGAGTCTGGCTGCAATCAGACGTGCACACCTAGGTAGAATCAGCCATGAAAGCGGGGGCAGAAGTCTTGCCAGTGGTTGATTCCAATGGACAAGGGCAAAGGGAAGTTTCCAGAGAAAGGGGGTGAGAACTGAGAAACCCAAAATGTGTCAACCACATTCACCCAATTTAAAAGGTGAAGACATCAACCAAAGTTCGGGGAGAATAAGGAACTCTCTCCCTGTCTAAAGTCACACACACTTCCAGTGGCAAGGTCTTAATACAGATCTGATCTCAAATCCCAAGCCCTTTCACTTCTAGCAGAATTATCCCATGGGATCTTACCAAAACATATCTAAGATATTTGTATTTTCAATAATTAGCATGTTTAATTCTATAAGAAAAAACACAAAATTATATCTTAAGCCAAGATACATCAAGGAAAATCACTCCCTGAAAAGGGAAACCTTGTACACTGCTGGTGGGATTGTAAATTGGTGCAGCCACTATGGAGAACAGTATGGAGGTTCCTTTAAAAACTAAAAATAGAAATAGCACATGATCTAGCTATTCCACACCTGGGTATATGTCCAAAGCACATGAGAACACTAAATTGAAAAGATACATGCACTCCAATGCTCATAGCGGCATCATTTACAATAGCCAAGATATGGAAGCAAACTAAGTGTCCATCAACAGATGAATGGGTAAAGAAGATGTGGTATAACAATGGAATATTACTGAGCCATAAAAAGAATAAAATACTGCCATTTGTAGCAACATGGATGGACCTAGACAGTATTATGCTAAGTGAAATAAGTCAGACAAAGATAAATACTCTATGTTATCAATTATATGTGGAATCTGAAAAATAAATCTAGTGAATATAACAAAACAGAAATAGATTCACGGATACAGAAAACAAACTAGTGGTTACCAGTGAGAAGGGGGAAGAGGGGAGAAGTGAGATAGGCGTATGGAATTAAGAGACACAATGGAATATTACCCATAAAAAAAGAATGAAATAATGCCATTTGTGGCAACGTGGATGGACCTAGAGAATATCATACTAAGTGAAATAAGACAGAGAAAGACAAATATTATATGATACCACTTATATGTGGAATCTAAAAAATAATACAAATGAATCTATATACAAAACAAAAACAGACTCACAGACGCAGAAAACAAACTTATGGTTACCACAGGGAATGCGAGGAGGGATAAATTAGGAGTATGGGATTAGCAGATACAAACTATTATACATAAAATAGATAAGCAACAAGGATTTACTGTATAACACAGGGAACTATATTCAATATCTTGTAATAACTTATAATGGTAAATAATCTGAAAAAAATATACATACAGCCAAATCACTTTGCTGTACACCTGAAACTAACACATTGTAAATCAACTATATTTCAATAAAACAAACCCAAAAAGCAGCACTGAGCTAGAATCTGCGACATAGAGCTTGCAAGGATCTTTAATATACTGAATTTACTCTGTAATTTTTATTATTTACATATTTTTTAATCAAATTGTTCAGTAGTTTAAAATGGAAAACAACTGTCCCTGCTACAACCCTCCCACTCCCCAGAGGTAACTAGTTTTGCTCTTTTAACTTTATTCTGTTATTTGCCTCTATATTTTATTTTCTCTGTGTGTGTGTATTTATATTTATTTATTTATTGTTATTGGAGTATAGTTACTTTACACTGCTGTGTAAGTTTCTGCTGTAAAGCAAATTGAATCATCCATACATATACATATATCCCCTCTTTTTTGGATTTCCTTCCCATTTAGGTCACCACAGAGTATGGAGTTCCCTGTGCTATACAATAGGTTCTCATTTGTTATTTATTTTATACATAGTAGTGTATATATGTCAATCCCAATCTTTCATTTCATCCCCCGCTCCGTTTTTCCCTTGGTATCCACATATTTGTTCACTATGTTTGTGTCTCTATTTCTGCTTTGCAAGATCATCTGTACCATAAGATCTGTACCATTTTTCTAGATTCCACATATATGCGTTAAAATACGATATTTGCTTTTCTCCTTCTGACATACTTCACTCTGTATGACCATCTCTAGGTATAATGACACAATTGCAAATGACACAATTTCGTTCCTTTTTATGGCTGAGTAATATTCCATTGTATATATGTACCACATCTTCTTTATCCCCTCTCTGCCGATGAACATTTAGGTTGCTTCCATGTCCTGGCTATTGTAAATAGTGCTACAGTGAACATTGTGGTGCATGTATCTTTTCGAATTATGGTTTTCTCTGGGTATATGCCTAGGAGTGGGATTCCTGGGTCATATGGTAGTTCTATTTTTAGTTTTTTAAGGAACCTCCATACTGCTCTCTATAGTGGCTGTATCAATTTACATTCCCAACAACAGTGTAAGAGGGTTCCCTTTTCTCCACACCCTCTCCAGCATTTATTGTTTGTAGATTTTTTGATGATGGCCATTCTGACCAGTGTGAGATGATACCTCATTGTAGTTTTGATTTACATTTCTCTAATAATTAGTGATGTTGAGCATCTTTTCATGTGTTTGCTGGCCACCTGTATGTCTTCTTTGGAGAAATGTCTATTTAGGTCTTCTGCCCATTTTTGGATTGGGTTGTTTGTTTTTTTAATATTGAGCTACATGAGTTCCTTGTATATTTTGGAGATTAATGCCTTGTCAGTTGCTTCATTTGAAAATATTTTCTCCCATTCTGAGGGTTGTCTTTTCATCTTATTTATGGTTTTCTTTGCTGTGCAAAAGCTTTTAAGTTTAATTGGGTCCCACTTGTTTATTTTTGTTCCCATTACTCTAGAAGGTGGGTCATAAAAGATGTTGCTGTGATTTATGTCAAAAGAGTGTTTTTCCTATGTTTTCCTCTAAGAGTTTTGTAGTGTCTGGCTTTACATTTAGGTGTTTAATCCATTTTATTTTTTTGTATGGTGTTAGGCAGTGTTCTAATTTCATTCTTTTACATGTAGCTGTCCAGTTTTCCCAGCACCACTTATTGAAGAGACTGTCTTTTCTCCACTGTATATTCTTGCCTCCTTTGTCATAGATTAGGTGAACATTGATGCGTGGATTTATCTCTGGGCTTTCTATCCTGTTCCATGTTTTTGTGCCAGTACCATACTGTGTTGATTACTGTAGCTTTGTAGTATAGTCTGAAGTCAGGAAGCCTGATTCCTGCAGTTCCTTTTTTCGTTCTTAAGATTGCTTTGGCTATTCGGGGTCTTTTGTGTTTCCATATAAATTGTTAAATTTTCTGTGAAAAATGCCATTGGTAATTTGATAGGGATTGCACTGAATCTGTAGATCGCTTTGGGTAGTATAGTCATTTTCACAATATTGATTTGTCTAATCCAAAAACATGGTATATCTCTCTATCTGTTTGTGTCATCTTTGATTTCTTTCATCAGTATCTTATAGTTTTCTGCATATAGGTCTTTTTCTGCCTCTATATTTTAATATAATGTGCTTAGGGAATTCCCTGGTGGTCCAGTGGTTAGGACTCCATGCTCTTACAGCCAAGGGCCCGGGTTCGATCCCTGGTCAGGGAACTAAGATCCCACAAGCCATACAACAAGGCCAAAAATAAATAAATAAATAAGTAAATAAAACAAAATAATGTGCTTATATTATAGTCAGGTGAATTATTAATATAAATGTAATTTATATTCATATACACACACGGTACCATTAAGTTTAATGGAAATACTTAAATTCTTCTTGATTTTTACACTGAGATATTATATATTAATTTTCTACTATGGAAAACAAGAATTTAATTCTTACCTCACCCCACACACATACATATACTTCCCCTCTGGTCTCAATATATATATTTCATTTTTGCTAAATCAATATTCAGGGTGTATATGATTATGAAATTATCTTTCACAGTTCAATACATATACTTAATGGGTTTCGGTTATATTTCCTTTCCTTGTAAAACTTTTTGTTTGCCCTAAAAGTAGTAATTGTCTTTTCTTCCATTTGCTTAGTTTTCTGTTCCTCTCACTGGTCTATCCCAAAACTATTCAACACAGTGTCAATCCCCACCAACAACATTCACACTCGTTAGGTAAACTGTCTTCTTACAGCCAGGCCTCCTGAAGCCCAGAGTTCTCCTGCTCCAGGCTGGCCCACTGCCCAGTCTTTAACTTGAAGGTTCTTACCACCACCATTATGGGGATTCCCTTTGTCTCATCTGAGATGGATGCCTGTTTCCCAGATCCTGTGTCTTAATTTTCCTTGGTTTACAGCCTTGTATAGGTAGAACTTCTTTCAGCAGATTTCTGAGAAAAGTTGAGGGGGTGGTAAGTTGTTTTGAGACTTGAATGTCTGAAAGTGTGTTTATTCTACCCTCATTCTTAATAGTTTGGTGCGTGTAGTAAATATTGTTTATTTTCAATACCACCCAAGATCTTTTAATCACCTTCCCTTGGTAAATTTCCCACACCTTGAGTCTCACTTTTCCAAGGTAGAATCTTGAATGTGCTCTTTTGCTACTGGGGTTGGGAGAAGGAGGTATGCAGCCTAAGCTCTACTAATGACACATACCTCTATGAGACTTCAGTTCGGAAGTAAGCAACAGGAGATAGTAGTTGTTTGCAGAATCCATCTTTCTGGCAAATGATGGAAATAGAGACATCTAGTCTGGAGGGGAGGTATGGCTCAAGAGTGAAGCTTCTTCATCATGCTGCCCGCTGTGCTGTCTGTGCCAGGTGTGGTAGTGGAGATGTCTTCTCAAGTGCAGCTCCCACAGTGGTCTTTGGGTGTGGACCTGGCACCTTGGTATACAAGCCTGCATTCTCTAGCTCACCAGAAAATTCCATAAACCATCTAAGCAATCTGAAGTCAATAAATTTCTTATCTGCTTAAACTAACTAAATAGATTCTGCTGATGACAATTAAGAATACTAACTGATATAGCTAGGTATAGAATTATAGCTTGGAAATAATTTTCCCTCAGAATTTGCGAAGCATTTTTCCATGGTCTTCTGTTATGATGTTTCTCTGGAGAAGTCTGATGCCATTCTTGTTCCTAAGGTTCTGGATGTGACTTATTTTTCCTCACTGAAGGATTTGAGGTTATTTTTTTATGCCTAATACTCTGAAATTTCTAGTTGAAATGCTGTGGCATGGGTCTTTTTGCATTCATTTGATGGCCACACACAGTTGTACATGTTGTTCACTGCACCACTTTAGGGAGCACTAGTCTCATCTTAACCCATAGACACACCTGTATGGCTGTCCACAAAGACCCTCTGGACACTCTGTGGGGCTTTACAATCCAGAGACGACTATTCTTGAGTTCTGGGAAATCTTTTTTGTAGTCTTTC
Organism: Phocoena sinus; assembly: GCF_008692025.1. Classification (NCBI taxonomy): domain Eukaryota; kingdom Metazoa; phylum Chordata; class Mammalia; order Artiodactyla; family Phocoenidae; genus Phocoena; species Phocoena sinus. The sequence continues at coordinate 12,250,190 of NC_045764.1, forward strand.
TTCTCAACTATTGTCTTTGTTCTACCTCTGGAAAACCTATTAGTCAAATATTGGGCTTCCAAGATTAATCTCATTTTCTTATTTTGTCCCTATTTTCCATTCCATGTCTCCTTGTTCCACTTTCTGAGAGATTTCCTCCAATTTATCTTCCAAACTTTACCTGTGCTATGTTAACTTCAGCTGTGCTATTTTTAATTCACAAGAGTTCTTTCTAAATATAGCAATTCCTTCTCCAGGATCTGGATCTTATTTCTCTGAAGATGTCAATTACAGATTTACTTTTTTCTTATTTTAGCTTTTCCTCCATTCACTGCATTGTCTCCTTTGCTTTTTCTTTTCACTTGCTGTTTCTTTTTCATTTGTCAGTGTCCCTCTTTTGCTTTAGATAGGATGTAGAATGCCTCAGTTTGAACCCCAGCCAACTTGACTCCAAAGACCTTTCTTAATGAGCAAACTAATTGGTGCAAGATACAAATATTATAGCCTCTAGCTATTAAAGATCTACCATATAACCTACGAGTTTACACAGTACTTAGCACAGTACCTACTCCAGGCAGTCAATATTTGTTGAATGAATTTGTTGAATGATTATTTACTTCCTATTTCCAAGAACTGTTTTCCTTTATTTTTCTTCTCTATTCAGCATATTAGCATGGCTTGCCCAGAGCACCTTCTCACCTCAATAAAAGTAGAGATACACTGACCCATGTATTGCCATCTGTGTTCCTTGGCTGTCTTTTCTCTAGGCATCATACAGACCACCACTCTTGTCTTGTGACAGTACATTCCTGCAACAGGATGGACAGACAGACAGACATACAGATAGATAATTTAGATATAGATACTCGGGTCAGTTATGGCTTTCTTTATATCAATTACTTCTGACTACTCCTGCTAAGAATACGCTTGTAGTACAGCTGCCCCGACTTAACTGGGAGAACCACCCCATCCTGCTCAAAAAGAACTTTAGTGACCATCTCTTGGGGTGAGTTATCTTTGCGGTTGGCTGCTCTGACCCATGTATATGAATATTCTTACTAACCTTGAGTGGGGAAGCCTCATCCTTAAATTATAAATGGAGCCTCTAGCCCACTAAGTACCCACTAATGGTATATTTGTTTGTTTTCTTTTTTAGCGGCTGAGGTGAAGTTTCCTTATTTCTTTTTAAAGACTTAGTAAATTAGTGAAAATTAGGAAAGACCACCTAATTTTAAGCAGAGTAGACCACATAAAACTATTCTAAAAGAAAACCAAGCAGGACAATATAAAAGAAAAATAATTCAAAAATAGAGAAGGAGGGGGATTTCCCTGGTGGTGCAGTAGCTAAGAATCCACCTGCCAATTCAGGGGACACGGGTTCGAACCCTGGTCCAGGAAGATCCCACATGCCGCGGAGCAGCTAAGCCCATGCACCACAATTACTGAGCCTGCGCTCTAGAGCCTGCGAGCCACAACTACTGAGCCTGCCTGCCACAACTACTGAAGCCCGCGCACCTAGAGCCCATGCTCCGCAACAAGAGAGGCCACCGCAACGAGAAGCCCACGCACCTCAACGAAGAGTAGCCCCCGCTCATCACAACTAGCGAAAGCCCGCGCGCAGCAACAGAGACCCAACACAGCCAAAAATTAATTATTTTTTTAAAAAATACAGAAAGAGGGAAAAGTAAAACCAGCAACATCCTAAAGAAGCATGATCCATAAAAACCTAAAAAGGAAAAAGTTTTATATACTGCTTTTTCTGAAGAAAACCAAGGCTTGTGTTGAAGGCCAGGTTATTGAGATCTTTCTGATATACTAAAGAATAATTAAGAATATAAATAGAAGAATAGCAGCCTTCTCAAAATATGGAAGGCTTTGCAACATGTATATATTTAATCTGTGGCAAACACATTGCTGAGAAGCTGATCAGGAACCCTAAATTATGGCAACTATTAATTCTACTTTTTTTTTTTTTTTTTTGCGGTACGCTGGCCTCTCACTGTCGTGGCCTCTCCCGTTGCGGAGCACAGGCTCCGGACGCGCAGGCTCAGCGGCCATGGTTCACGGGCCCAGCTGCTCCGCGGCATGTGGGATCTTCCCTGACTGGGGCACGAACGCGTGTCCTCTGCATCGGCAGGTGGACTCTCAACCACTGCACCACCAGGGAAGCCCTATTAATTCTACTTTTATATCTTTGTAATGCAAAACAAGTTAATGTATATTTAATTCACTTTATTCCCAGATACTTCAATATTATATTTTTCTTCTTAAAGAATTTTCTTCTTAATTTCTTTTTATTACAACAGCTTAGCTTAACTGTTAAAATTATGCTGTCTATTCCTGTAGGGTCAAGCTGTTTTCTAAATCAGTATAACCATCTGTTTACAAATTGCCACAATTCTGAGTAGCAGCGACATCTGCCAACAGTCAATCAATAAAATGAAAAAGTAATGAAAAATCTGTCAGAGAACTATCTTCTATGGAAAAGTTCAACATACATCTTAAATCTCTCTCTTCACTGTCCTGGAATTCTGTATAAGCTGGAATTACTGAGGAATTCTGTATATACCTGGAATTACTGGGGTGTCTGTCTCAGGCACCGACTGTTTACAGAGTCATGAGCATTGTTTAAAGTAAAAGGCATAATTGTTTACTCCCCCAGGTTTGCACTTTTCAACAAGATGGCAAAGACAGTGAAATGACAGCCAAGAATTTCCTGTGTTCTACTTCTTTCATTCCTATTACATCACCAGTATAGCTCAAATTTCACTGCAAGAAACAAAAAGCGTGAATGTTTCCTGTTTGTCATTAGAACTGAAAGGCTTATTTGAGTTTATTTTACACATTGGCTGCACAGGTGTTCTGTGACACACTGGTATAAATTCCCTCCACAGTTACCTATTTTGCACACCACTTTGTTGTACCTTGATAAGCTAAGAAATGCAACCACATAGTCCATTGCTAAAATTATTCAGAGAACTTCTAAGTGGAACATTCGTTTAGACTCAATCATTATTTCAAGCAAAATCACGGAGACTGCCTCTCTACACATTGCCAATCTACTTGACATCAACACTTCCTAAAATCATTCCAATTCAAAGTGTTAAAGGCTGGGAGGCAGTAGGGCAGGGAGTGGGAAGAGAGGGAGAGGGTTCTACTTTAACTGCTTCAAAATATAAAATGCACATACACCACTGGACTTTTTTCAAATTGTCATTGTCTATTTGAAAACAAACTTATGGTAACCAAAGGAGAAAGGGGAGGGGAGGGATAAATTGGGAGTTTGGGAGTAACACATACCCACTACTATATATAAAATAGATAATCAACAAGGACCTACTGTCTAGCACAGGGAACTCTACTCAATATTCTGTAATAACCTATATGAGAGAAGATTCTTATATGGGAGAAGAATCTGAAAAAGAATGGATATAACTGCACTTGATCTTAGCCAAAAGGCAGAGAAGCGATGTATAACTGAATCCCTCTGCTGTATGCCTGTAACTAACACAACATTGTAAATCACCTATACTCTAATATAAAGTAAAAATTAAATTTAAAAAATTGTCATTCTATCGTCTATTGTCAAAAATTGTCTAAATTCTATTTGTCAGCATACTAATGCAAGGTGCCTACTGAACCTGTTCAACCATTCTAATCAGTATGAGGAAAAAAATTTTACTTTCAAGGAAAGGGAAGGCCAGGATGAGGAATACTATCTTATTTACACAATGCAGACATAATATACATTTATTAAAGAAGTATTAGAGAGAGGAAATTTTTTTAAATTCTTATTTGTACTAGACCTATGTGTACTGTGATTTGGAGTCTTCGATGAAGACCTGATATTTTTTTTTTTTTATGCGTTACGCGGGCCTCTCACTGTTGTGGCCTCTCCCGTTGCGGAGGACAGGCTCCGGACGCGCAGGCTCAGCGGCCATGGCTCACGGGCCCAGCCGCTCCGCGGCATGTGGGATCCTCCCAGACCGGGGCACGAACCCGTGTCCCCTGCATCGGCAGGCGGACTCTCAACCACTGCGCCACCAGGGAAGCCCAAGACCTGATATTTGAATTACTTCATCATTAGCACATCTTGGTGGACTGGAAAACTGAATAGAAAAATGCATAGCATGGTAACTAGACTAATCATGGTGATCATTTTGAAAGGTATAGAAATTTTAAATCACTATGTTGTGCACCAGTAACTAATATAGTGTTGTAGGTCAATTGTACTTCAAAAACAAACAAACTCACAGAGAAAGTGATCAGATTTGTGGTTACCAGAGGTCAGGGATCAGGGGAGGAGGAACTGGATGAAGACAAAGGGTACAAAATTCCAGTTATAACTTAGTAGTAGGGATGTAATGTACAACATGATAAATATAATTAACACTGCTGTATGTTATACATGAAAGTTGTTGAGAGAAAATCCTAAGAGCTCTCATCACAGGGGAAAGAATTATTTTTTCTATTTCTTTAATTTTGTATCTGTCAGATGAAGGATGTTCACTAAACTTACTGTGGTAATCACTTCACGATGTATGTAAGTCAAATCATTATGTTGTACACCTTAAATTTATACAAGGCTGTATGTCAATTATATCTCAATAAAACTGGAAGACAAAAAAGAATCACAAAAATTCAAGAGATTTGACTATTTAAAAAGTTAAACCTTTGATATATTTTTTAAAAACACCATTAGGAAACAAACACTATCGATAAAAATGCATAAGCAAAAGGAAGACAATGACAGGTACTTGCTATAAAGGATTCCATATGCCAGAGATGGAGCAAAATACTAACCAGGCAATGACAAGTCAACTCCAATTTTGAGAATTACAACAACTAACCCATGTTGTTTTGTTTTTTTTGTTTTAATGTTCCACTGCCCACATTCACAAGTCCCTTAATCAGACAAATTCAGCATGTCCAGGATACCACTAAAGAATGCAAAGAAGATGACAAAGGCAAAAAGCTCTCTGGTTGACCAAAAACTAAAGCTTAAGCACATTACTCATAGCAGAGCATCCTGGTCGCGAATGAGAAACCCATATCCTATTATCTTAGAGTCACTTCTGACAAGCATGTTTGATGGTGTCTGTAATTCAACATAGGAAATTATGATGGAGAATTAAGGCTGGAAAGAGATAGTGGTGAGAGGAACAATCAGAAAGTGAGGGAGGAGACAGGAAAGAATAAAACACAAAGATAAAAGTCCCAACTCTCTGAGAGCCTTTAAAGTACAAAGGGACTGTCACATCTCAGCAATCTGCCAAGGCTTCACGGCCATTGACCCATGCCATCATGAGGCCCCTCAGTCATTAAGGGAAGATTAAACTGTATTGTTATTTTACAAAGGCAAATAAGTGTACCATAGATTCCTTTTTAAAAAAAATATTGAGTATATATGGTATACTGCTATAAAGTGAATAGTGTTTTTTTTAATTAATTTATTTTATTTTTGGCTGCACTGGGTCTTTGTTGCTGCACCCAGGCTTTTCTCTAGTTGCGGCGAGCAGGGGCTACTCTTTGCTGCGGTGTGCAGGCTTCTCATTGCGGTGGCTTCTCTTGTTGCAGAGCTCAGGCTCTAGGCACATGGGCTCTAGAGCGCAGGCTCAGTAGTTGTAGAGCACGGGCTTAGTTGCTCCGCGGCACGTAGAATCTTCCCGGACTAGGGCTCGAACCCTTGTTCCCTGCATTGGCAGGTGGATTCTTAACCACTGCGCCACCAGGGAAGCCCCATAGATTACTTTTGAAAGAATTTTATCAAAAGCAGTCTATTTTTTATTTTACACATAAATGGACTGTTCAATTATCTAGAAAATTCACTTGTGAGAAAGCAGCCTAGATAACGTTTTACTACGAATAATCTGAACATTACTCATAGAATAATCTCTCTGAACTCTGAACATTACTCATAGAATAATCGCCACTGGCCTAATTTACAGTAGGAAGAAATACACTGATTTTTCTCCCAATAGATCTGTTTTGATCTGATTCATGCTACTTGCCCAGGCCCCATACCAATGGAATAAGCATGCAGCCAGGACTACTGAACACAACAGTCCTAAAGCATGCTTGAAATCTGTGCAACATTTCTTCCCCAACCAAGCCACAGGAAGAAAACATAGCAAAACTAGGAATTGCTGTAGACTGGAATTGGGTTGGATGTTACCCCTAAAGCAAGTCAGAGCAACTCCCTTTGGATATGGCAACACCTTCAAAATCACTTCAAATTAGTGAAGTTCTACTTTTTTTTTTTTTTTCCCCGGTACTCGGGCCTCTCACTGTTGTGGCTTCTCCCGTTGCGGAGCACAGGCTCCGGACGCACAGGCTCCGGACGCACAGGCTCAACGGCCATGGCTCACGGGCCCAGTCGCTCCGCGGAATGTGGGATCTTCCCGGACCGGCGCGTGAACCCGTGTCCCCTGCATCGGCAGGCGGACTCCTAACCACTGCGCCACCAGGGAAGCCCTGAAGTCCTACTTTTAAATAATCTTTCTGAGCTGAGGCCTCAAGATTTGGAAGATGACACAAAGATTAAATCAATAAATTCTAATTTTTGGTTTCAAAACCTTTTTTTTCCCATTATAGAATTCAATACTTTAATACCCTTTTTATAATACTACTTCAGTTTAAAATGCTCAGAATTACTTTGGCAGTGATGATTCCCAGTAATTGTAGGGTCAAATCATCGTTATTTAATTTTCACATCCGCCAACTAAATATTCCCAAGCTCATACTTCCCTTCAATTTCTTCCTTCAGGGGCTTCCCTGGTGGCGCAGTGGTTAAGAATCCACCTGCCAACGCAGGGAACACGGGTTCAAGCCCTGGTCCAGGAAAATCCCACATGCCATGGAGCAACTAAGCCCGTGCACAACTACTGAGCCTGTGCCCTAGAGCCCATGAGCCACAACTACTGAGCCCGTGTGCCACAACTACTGAAGCCCACGTGCCTAGAGCCCGCGGTCCCCAACAAGAGAAGCCACCACAATGAGAAGCCTGTGCACTGCAACGAAGTGTAGCCCCCGCTTGCCGGAACCAGAGAAAAGCCCACATGCAGCAACAAAAACCCAACGCAGCCAAAAATAAAATAAATAAAATAAATTTATATATAAAAAAAGATATGGCCCATTCAATAAAAGGTATGCAAAGTTAAATAATAATAAGATGCCTTATTTTTTTAAAAAAATTTCTTCATTCAGTGAGTATTTACTGAACATTTACTCTGCTAGGTACTGGGCTGGAAACCAGGAGACTCATGAGGGAACATAATAGAGCCCATGCCCATTGCACTTAGTACATTTGGGGAATGAAACTGAATGAAATGCCAGCTAGTTTCTCAGTGCCTCTTTGAGATAGTTATAGACACTCTAGGGATGTCAAAAGAAATAAACACTAAAAAAAAGAGTGGATATATGTATAACTGATTCACTTTGCTGTACACCTGAAACTAACACATTGTAAATCAACTATACGCCAATAAAAATTTTAAAATAAATAAATAATAAGGTCTGGACTTATGATCTCATGTGACAAATACCTTAAATTTGAATACGTTACACATTTGAAGTATACACTCTTGAATTATTCCACTACATTTACCTACATATGAATTTATCCGATGTCCAAAGGTCTGAAATCTATTTTTATTCTCAATGCTCTTCCTTCATATGAGCACACCGAAGAGCATGGTAAAATTTTAGAGTTTAAACTTTCCCATCTCTTTGGGAAAGAGGAAAAACCCATAAAGTAGTGAGATTATCTCGATCTCTATTTTTTTTCAGTACAAAAATTATGACGAAAACATTGCAGTATAAGACTATATTTACCCAAGCTGAAGATAACCAATTCTGATGTTCAAAGGATGCTAATGCATTTCCTCTCCTCTATAAAATGTGGCTTCTGAGAAAAGGCTTTGTGCCTAATGAAATGTTACTACACAAAGCATATAGACTACCAGTTTAGAGAAACGTAACTGAAGAATCACAGGTACATGCCCTCATGCAACTTATCAATAGTGGTTTACTAAGTTCAATTTAAAAATGCTACCATGAGTCTGTTTTATCTTAAGAGAAAAATGTGAGTGCAAAACGAACAAGAGGATCAAGGAATTGGGTTTTAGGTTTTCACCAAAATCCTGACCTACTAGGCCATTTTAGTTTTTAAATGACAGTAATAAAAAAAAAAATCACACTAATAGTTATTTGTCTCATAGTTTTTATCTAGGTACTCCTTTAATAAAAGTTTAAATTACTAGTATGATTTTCATACTACTTTACCTGAAAACACAATTGGACTTACTTATAGATTCTATACTCCCCCATCATAATTTATGGGGGAGTAAACGCTAAAGAAGCTTTAGCTCATAGCATCAACTGCTTCCTTCACACGGTTTTGAGCCTCTTAGCTGCTACATGAGTAACTGAAGGAATGAACTGTTTAATAAATCTGTCTGCTGAAAGGAAATCAGAGTCAACCACATTTCCACACCTTCCACTGTTCAAGTCCTCGGTGATCCAGAATTGCTACTACTAATGAACAAAAGTGGTATGGCAGTAGAAAATAAACATGTAGCACAGGGAGTGACGAATATTACATTTCTTCCAAACAACGACGACAACGAAAAACTATAGAAAGAGGATGAGAAAAACATAAACCTTTCAGGCAAGACAACCAAAATAACATGGTGCCACGTAATACAATCTTGGGACCCACCGAGTTTTATTTAAACGTATCACCCTCCTTGGGAATCTAAATCAAGGACTTGGGATCCTAATTTGAAAATGAAACAGAACAACACAGAGGAAACTGTTTCCTCAAAATAGTAATGGGCTTACAGATGCCTTTTAGGAACTTATACCTAATTAAGTCTATTCATTCCTTCTGTAAACTTTAAGCATCCCCAAATTTTATACGTCTCTAAATAAGGTGGAGAAAAGGGGGAAAACGACATTTAGCTGCGTAATTCAAATAAAAGTCTTTCTTTCTTCCCAAGTTACATAATTAGAGAAGCAAACCTCATCTTACCTAAAAACCAGAGATTCATGATTAGGTGGCACTTAAACCTCTGACCAATTGCCTTTCCTTGATAACCAACGGGATCCTTCCACTCGTCCTTGTTTATTTTTGGCCGCGTTGGGTCTTCGTTGCCGCGCGCAGGCTTTCTCTAGGTGCGGCAAGCGGGGGCTACTCTTCGTTGTGGTGCGCGGGCTTCTCATTGCGGTGGCTTCTCTTGTTGCAGAGCACGGGCTCTAGGCGCGTGGGCTTCAGTAGTTGTGGCTCACGGGCTTAGCTGCTCTGCGGCACGTGAGATCTTCCCGGACCAGGGCTCAAACCCGTGTTCCCTGCATTGGCAAGCGGATTCTTAATCACAGCGCCACCAGGGAAGTCCCTCCATTGGTCCTTGACCATCCTTCCACAGTCAAGCAAGGAACTCAAAGTCAGTTGTCTATTACCATGACATCAACTGAAAACTAAAAAATCCAAACTAGCTGTGCATATCCTGCAATAGGCATACCAGCACTATGTATACAGACACTACCAGCATTATGTATACAAACACGCTTCTCAACTAAATCTGATAACACATCTTAAAATTAATGCATTCCCTTGATCTCAAGAGGCCAGACTGGATAAAAGTTAGGCCACTGCTTTGTTTACTCTTTAAAACATAAAATCTGTGCTGACAGTGGGCACACAAAACTATACTTAGAGATTGTGCTGGTTAACACAATACTTGCATTTCCCTGTTCATTAGCCATTGGTACATCTATAGTCTTGGATAGGAATTAAAAATGAGAAATAATGAGAGCAATTTCCTGAGTTATTCCACCTTTAAATTACATTTCATTGAGACTTATCCTCTGAAATTACCGGTTGTCCTATCCTGTTTACGTGAGAACTTAAGAAACCTCTCATAATTCTGACATCTTTACACATAAAAAAAAAATTGTATACATGTAAGAAAGGTTCCTACAGATGTCACTTTATCATTTAAAAATCACTTTAGCCAAAAAGACGTAAAAGTAAAATTACACATTTTATGCATTCATTCCATCAGCTGAGAATTGCTCAATTGTACAAATACGATATTGTACAAAAAATCACAAAATGTTACAAAATAAAAAAGTACAAACTGCATTACTTAATAAATACGACTACAAGTAGTTAAAGTGGAAATGAGATAGGTTTTAGGTTGGAAACATTGTTTGACCCAGCAAACCATACAAGCTCTTGTATACAGACATTTTTATTTGTACATAATACAGGGCAATCCTATTTTGCCTTGTGAAAGAATTTAACAGGAATAGACTGTGAAGACAGTACTCTTCTGCTGGAAAATAATTGCCAAGGTCGGTTGGGGGCATTTATGCCATTAGTTTTTCAGTCTCTCGGGTGAATCCAAGAGGCTATATATAAAGCAGGAGGCTTATCTCGTCACAGTCTTCTATCACGTTAAAATTATTTTTTCGACAAATATAAATAAAAACAATTGAGAGCACCAGACAATCTACTCTAAACCTCAACCAGAGTACAGAATAATCACTCTGCCATCAGCAAATATCAGACTTTCGTTCAAGTAAGAGCTGGTACTATTCTTTAAAGAAAAAAAAATTCTTCCCATAACCTCCCCTTAAGTATTTTCTCTTTAAAAGGTTGACCATTTCTAGAAAAATAATGATTTTCCAAACAACAAATCTGTTTCATCAAAACGGAATGGGCCAATCATCTGGTAATATGAATGCATCAATATCCATTTTAAATAATTACTTAGGAACTGTAAAATTCAAATTCAACAACAAAAAATACTAAATCACAAACTCTGTTCAAAATAATAAACTTCATATAAAGCACTTCTCTGGATTTATGCCGGAAAGCTGTGTGTCAAAATGGAACACATCATAGATGAAGATACACCAATTGTTAAAAATGTTGTGCAAAAATACATTCTTATAGAAAATAGATTACCAGGAAAGAACAAAATTTACACTGTGAGAAACCAGCTTGCAAACTAAGTAGTGCCAACTTTATACAGCCAATGATAAATAGCAGTAGGATCACCCAAAGCTATCATGAAACATCACTTAGGTGCCCAGCAACCTTCAGCTCTGAGGAGAAAACATTCAAAAAAATGATTAAGGCATTACACCTACAGTAAATCTACTTGAAAGTTTAAAAGTGCTATTACCCTGATTAGAGTTCATGTAATTCTCCAAACACAAATTAGGTCTGCAATTTTCCCAGGGTGGAGGGGTTCAGACACTTCAAGAGCATGCGTTTTGTTCAATATACATTTTGGATAAGGATATGGCCATGGACTTGGCGAGTTCTTCGTCGCGTTTTCTTTGCACTTGAGTCTGCCTGCACCAAGTGTCATACTCCGGATTCGGATAGGAGTGATCAAACACCGCGTCGTAATGTCCGTTACTGAGCCAACTGAGCCAAATGCTAGGCCTTACGGAATCCTCTGGGCCCAAATAGTGAATCATGGTAGACACCGTGGGGCTCTCCAGCCTCCCGCCAGTAGTTAGATGTATATTCACGTTCAGCATCTGCCCCATGGCCAGAAGTTCAGGGTACCCGGCCCACGCCCCGTCCTGAGCAGCGGCGATGATAAACTCCCCCACGTCGCCCTCAATCAGGGGGCTAAAGTGGTCGAGGTGGTCGGCGATGTAGTGCACCGTCTGCTCCCGCAGCTCCCGGTGCAGGCTCTGGTCCCCGTACACCGCCTTGCTGACCGCTCGGTAGAGGCAGTTGCCGTCGGGAATGATGTGAAATCGGTACTTGTTCCTCTGCCGCAGGTACTTGTCCTGCCTCTCCACCTCGGCCAGGTACAGGGCCAGCTTCTCATCCTTGGGATCCGACCTGGAGACGATCGCCGCCTCGGCCGCGCCACCCGGGACCGCCTCGCCGCTTCGCGCCGGAGGCGCCTCGGCCTCCGGGTCGGGCCGCCGCGCCTCGTCGGCGCTGGGAGGAGGGTGGACGCGGTCGCCGGCCCTGTCCCAGCCCCGGAGGCTCCTCTCCGCAGGGCGCTCCTCGGCCCACGGGCCGGGGCCGGCTTCCGGGCTCTCCGGGGGCGGCGCGGGGCCGCGGTGCTTGGCGGCGGCCAGGGCCTGGCGCTGCTCGCTCAGTCGGAAGTTTCTTTCGGGCCCCTCGCGGACCGCGTCCACGCCGGCTGGCTCGGGGCCGTCGGGCCTCAGCAGCTCCTCCAGGAGCCAGGCCGAGGAGCCCCGCCGCGGGGGGACCGGGGCGCCGGATGGCGGAGCCAGCAGGAGGCAGCGGCCGCGCGGGGCGGCGGGCGCCGCGGCGCCGCGGTCCGGGCCGCGCAGCAGGAGCCGGTCGGCGCCCAGGGCCCGCACGGTGATCTGAGCCGTGGACGTGTAGTGCGGCGGCAGCGGCGGCTTGCAGGACCCGCCGGGCGGCCCGGCGGCGGCGGCGGCCGAGGCGGGGGCGGCGGCCCCAGACACCATCTCGAAGCAGGAGGAGAAGGCGGGCATCTTGGCGGCGGGGGCGGCGGCAGCTTCGCGGGGCTCGGAGGCCGCGGCCGGCTGGCACTCACCGGTATCGGGCTCCGGCGCGCCGCCGGCGGGTCCCGGGGGCTGCAGCGATACCTTGAACTGGGCGGCGGCGGCAGCGGCGGGAGGAGCGGGGGCTGCGGCCGTGGGACCAGGGCCCCCGGCTGGGTAGTGGGTGCAGACGCTGCTGTAGAGCTGCATGTCCCTGCCCGCCGCTCGGCCCCTTATAGGCGCGCCGAGCCCCGGTGAGGGGACACACCCTCCGGGCCCGGGAGAGGGGGCCGGCCGAGCGCGGTGACCCAGTGCCCCGAGAATAGCAATGACCAAAGGGCCGCCGGCGCGTCAGGAGCCGCATATAGCGCCCGGGGCCCCGCCAAATTCCTGCTGCGCCACAGCACGCGGTGGGGGCGGGGAGGGGACGCGCGCTCGACCCCTGCCGGCGCGCTCGGCCCGCAGACCCGGGACGCGTGCGCCCGCTGCAGCTGCTCCGGCCCGCGGCGGCCGCTGGGGACTCTCGGAGGAAGCCGCCCGCCCTGCTGGAGCGCGTCCCACCGGCTAGGAGCAGCGCGCGGCTCGCTGAGGGGCCAGGAGGCGGGGCCGCGGTTGTTTACCTCAGGCCGCGCGGCCGCGTCACGTGCCCCCGCTGGAATGCGCGGCTCGTCGCGTCGCCCCATTCAACCGCCGGGGTTCGTCCTGCCCCTCCGGCTCGCCCCGCCCTGTCCGGCGACGTCATGGGCTTGGCCCGCGGCGCGGGCACGCGGGCGGGCGAGCGAGGTTCGGAGCACTCTGTACCGTCAAGGGAATCTTTGCCGCAGCCTGACCTCAGCCGCAGTTTTAGATGCCGCGCTTTCCTGGGTTGCTGCAGCGGTCGTGGCGGGATGGGCACTTCTTGGGGCGGGCTAGAATGCTGAAAGGGCGCGTTTTGGAAGAAGCTTCCGGGTTTGGTATGGAGAACGGAGAGCTGCTGTGAAACCTGCACGGCCTCTGCCTGGTCATAGCACCACTGCCGTCTTTTTCATTCAGTCCCTTGGGTTGTATTGTTAACGTAGCGTGACGCCTCCCTTTCTCCCCAGCACCTTGCTGCCCTGCTAAACCGAAACCAACTTTTCTGCAGTTCTAACCCGTGACGACGAGCAAATACAAGACGGGCGAAATACCAAATGCCTAACCGAGCCTTTTGAAACTAGGAGCAGCTGCTAACCATGGGTCAGAGGCAAAGTAGAGAGGGTCATGATGCATCGCCAGTGTGTTGAAATTGAATAGAATTTTGAACATAGTTCTACCCAATTGTGTTAGTTGTCCCTGTTTGTAAAGGAAAGCCGTAATACGCACATGATCAACCGTGTACTGACTGTATAGTAGTAGGCAGCTCTTGCTATATTCTGAGCTTTGATCACATGCTAAACGAACAGGCCCTAAACGTTCAAAGGGAACCTAGGAAGCTGTCCCACCGTTTTACTGATGAGGAAATAGCTTACGTTGTGGCATACGCCTCCCCCGACCCTTCCGCTGAAACGTAAATTCCATGAATGGAAGACTTAGTCTTGGAAACCAAAGGTTTGTTAGAGTCACGAACCCCAGCACAGAGCCTGGCACGTAGTTGGAACTAATTAATATTTACTGAATGAGTGAATTTATGGAAGAGGAGTTCCCAAGACACTGGAGAAGCCAGAATTACGATCTCGGTCTCCTGACCTCAGCCAGGGCTTTTAATTTGCTGTAGTGGGTGTGACTGCAGGATCCCAGCAGCGTTTGCTCGGGTCACATGAACCTGTTAGGCAAATCAACTCAGAAGGAAAAACAACCACTTAAAAGTCTAACCGTCTTTTCAGCTTCTGGTGACACCCCATTGGGAGCTTGTAGACCCCACTGGCTAACCAGAAAAGGGAAATTACTTAGATTTCATCACTGCAAATCCTAAAGCAAGAATGTGTTTTGAACAGACTGGAGTAAACACAGGGGGGAAAAAAGAAAACAAGACTAGCTACGCAGAAGACAGGCTAGGTCTGATGTACCAAATTAGGAATGTCAAAAAAAATTCAGTTGAGTAAATTTGATGATCTGATTGGCTTTATTAAGAGATTCGGGCTTAATTCCATCAGGCAACATCCCATCCAGCAGCTAGAAGGGTGCTTCCACCTGTTGTAGAAAATGGAAAATTTTTTTTATAGGAAGAAGGGTGGGGTAAGGGCGTTATTAGCAAAAAAGAAGAAAATTATTTTTAGGTCAGGACTTTGGTGTGGGCTGGCGGCCCGTGAGTGTTTTATCATGCAGACTGCTTCTTCCTCTGGGGAATGGAGAAGACCTACGTGACAGGTGAGCTCAATAGTGCCAATCAGAATAATTCCAAACCGGTTAAGATTACATTTAAAAAAATTTTTTCATAGCTATTTATTTTTTAATTAATTTATTTTGGAGTATAGTTAAGTTACAATGTTGTGTTAGTTTCAGGTGTACAGCAAAGGGATTCAGATATATAGATATATATATATAGAGAGAGAGAGAGATAGATAGATAGATACATAGATATACTTTTTCAGATTTTTTTTCCATATATGATTAAGATTACATTTCAGCAGAAGGTTGAAACTGCAATTAAGTCTTGGTTTGTTGTTTTGGGACCCTTTTCAAAATAGGACCCAATCCCAGCATGTTTTTTGAAGATATGTACATGTATGTGTGTATCTTAGCTGCATTCCTTTAAAGAAAAAAAATTCCTAACCTCTTCCCCTCCTACCAAAATAAAACTTTTAAAAATGCAAACAATTTGGACTTCCCTGGCGGTCCAGTGGTTAAGATCCCAGGCTTCCACTGCAGGGGGCACAGATTCGATCCCTTGGTTGGGGAACTAAAAATCCTGCTTGCCGCATAGTGTAGCCAAAAAAAAAAAAAAAAGCTAACATTCATTCATTTAGTCACCCATTAAATCATCATTTATTTACAAACCTAATATGAAAAATCATCTTGAAAAAGAATAAAGTTGGAAGACTCGTGCTTCCCAATTCCAGGACTTACTACAAAGCTACAGTCATCAAGACCATGTGGTACTGGCATAAAGGTAAACATATAGATCGGTGGAATAGAACTGAGAGTCCAGAAATAAAGCCATATGTGTATGATCAATTGTCTTTGACTGGGTGCCAAGACAATTAAATGGGAGAAAGAATAGCTTTTTCAACAAATGGTGCTGGGACAACTGGATATCTACATACAAAAGAATGCTGGACCTTCAAAAAATTAACTTAAAGTGGATCAAAAATAAGAGCTAAGATTGTGAAATCCGTAGGAGAAATTTGAGGCAGAAATCTCAGTGTGTGTGGATCAGGCAATTGTTCTTAGACGTGACACCAAAAAAGACAAACAGCAAAAGAAAAAAATAGTAAGTTGGACTTCATCAAAACTAAAAATTTTGTGCTTCAGAGGACACCATAAAGTGAAAAGACAAACTGAAGAGTGGGAAACTATATTTACAAGTCATATATCTGATAAGGGACTTTGAAATATAAAGAATGTATTAAAAAGTCTTATAATTCAATAGTAGAAACACAAATAACCCAGCTTTTAAATGGACGCATGATTTGTATAGACATTCCTCCAAAGAAGATATACAAACAGCCAATAAGCACATGTAAAAAAATACTCAACATCATTAGTCGCTAGGGAAATGCAAATCAAAACCTACAGTGAGATCTACCTCATACCCACTAGGATGGCTGAAATAAAAAAAGACAGACAATAGCAAGTGTTGGTGAAAATGTGGAGAAATTAGAACCCTTATACATTGCTTGTAGAATTTTAAAATGGAACTTTGAAAGCAATTTGAAAAACAATTTGGTGATTCTTCAAAAGTTTACACATAGAATTACCATATGATCTGGTAATTACACTGCTAGGCATATAACCAAGAGATATGAAAATGTATGTCCCCACAAAAATGTATATATCAGTGTTCATAGTAGCATTATTCATAATTGCCAAAAAGTGGAAACAACCCAGTTTTCCATCAACTAATGAATGGGTAAACAAAATGTGGTATATCCACACAATGAAATACTATGCAGCCATAAAAAGAATGAAGTACTGATACATGCTGCAACATAGGTGAACCTTGAAAACATTAGTGTAAGTGAAGGAAACCAGACACAAAAGACCACATGTTGTATAATTTCATTTGTATGGAGTGTCCAGAATAGGCAAATCTATAGAGACAGGAAATAGATTAGTAGTTGCCAGGAACTGGGGAGAAGGGGGAACAGGGAGTCACTACCAATGGGAATGGATTTCTTTTTGGAGTGATGAAAATGTTTAAAATTAGATTATGGTGATGATTGCACAACTCTGTGAGTACACTAGAAACCACTAAACTGAATATTTTTATTTTTTTATTTATTTTTATTTTTGGCTGCTTTGGGTCTTTATTGCTGCACGGGCTCTAGGAGCACGGGCTTCAGTAGTTGTGGCATACAGGCTTAGTTGCTCCATGGCATGTGGGATCTTCCCAGATAAGGGATCGAACCCATGTCCCCTGCATTGGCAGGCGGATTTTTAACCACTGCCCAACCAGGGAAGTCCTGAACATTTTTAAAAGATGAATTTTATGGCATGTGAATTACATCTAAATGAAACTTTTTAAAAGAAAAAACCTACTATGAGCAAGGTACTGTGCTAAGTGCTTGATATAAAAAGATGATTATGTATTATTCATAAATGTCTCAGCAGCAACACTTACTCTGTGACATTATTTCATAAATCATGGGCATTTTATGTATCTTAATGATTTTTCTAACAAATGCACAGTACTCTATATAGCACTTAAGTATAATTGTTATATGATATAAAGGAGTTGAAACTTACTGAAACCAAATCATTTATGCCCAAGTGAAAGGGATATTTGAAGAGCTGGGCTACTGAAATGCTACTTGGATTTATAATTTTGTTTTTTCTTGAGCTTTTTATGTAGTCATCATGATATAAAAAATAATTTTATATTCTTTTCAATAAACATTTAATGAGCACTAATATGCATAAAGCATATGGGAATATGTCCCAGTTTAACCATATATAGAACCAACCAAACTTAAAATATATAATATGTGTGGGAAAGATTCCAAAAAGTGCCTGAGACACATCAGGCCCTCAGTAAATTTTCTCTGAATATTGTCAAATAAAATGGAACATAAGGAATAAAGGCAAGTAACTTGGGAAGTATTGTGTAGGTTGATATATATTCATGCTATTGAACTGACAATTCAAAGTGAATAAATAAAGGGCACCACCTCATGAAAACACCACAATATTCTTTCTCTAGCATATTTCCACTGCTGACATGTCACTGGCTGGAAGTGAAATTTTAGGGAAGAAGGGAAAGCTCCTTTCAATTATTTAAACCTTATGGCTCTTCTGAAATTACATTAGTATCGCTGAAAATCCTATTATCTAAAGATCTTATAACTCCAG
This sequence comes from Phocoena sinus, assembly GCF_008692025.1. Classification (NCBI taxonomy): domain Eukaryota; kingdom Metazoa; phylum Chordata; class Mammalia; order Artiodactyla; family Phocoenidae; genus Phocoena; species Phocoena sinus. The sequence goes on from NC_045764.1 coordinate 12,268,145, forward strand.
CAAATGTAAATCAATTGATGATAACTAGATCAGGTAATCAAGAAGTTTTTGTAGGAAAAGAAATAGAACAAAGAATGGAGAAAAAGCCAGAGAGTATACATAATCATTGACTCCCATATTTAGGCTTGGAAAATGTGCAGATCCTTTTGATAAATAGCCCACAGTTCCACTGGTGATTAGAATATGGTTCAAGTCGCTACCTATGCAATGGCATTTTTCATCTTGTGGATTCAGTGGACTATTGAGAGAAAGGAAGTCAGAGCCGTCATTCGCGTAGAGGTTCAGATCACATCATTTGCACAGAATCATCAGTTCCCACACACAGTGTTTGAATCATTCCAGCACGAAGGGGAGAAGCCCCACACCTGAGTTGTTTCCTGAATTCCGTTCATCAGATTTGGGATTACGTTAGGAAAGGGGTAGTTAGACCAGACACAGTTTGTTCCGTGCTCTGTTGCCTGCTTCTGGTTGCCTTAACCAGTATAATGATGAGATCTACTAATAATAACTAGTCCTGCTAGTTGCAGAGGGAGAATGAGAAATATAGCCTTTGGTCAATGATATGGTTTGAATGTTTGTATCTCCCCAGAATTCATTCGTGGAAATCCCTGCAAAGAAGATGGTATTAGGAAGTAGGGGCTTGAAAAGTGCTTAAATCACAAGGGTAGAGAGCTCAGCAATGGGATAAGTGTTTATAAAAGAGACCCCAGAGGTCCCTAACACCTCTCACCTTGTGAGGACAAAACAAGATTATCTGCAACCCAGAAGAGGGCCCTCAGGCTTCCAGCCTCCAGAACCATGAGAAATAAATGTCCGTTGTTTATAAGCTACCCAGTCTGTGGTATTTTGTTATAGCAGCCCAAATGGATTAAGACAGCTCCTGTTTATAAAGGACTTAATATAAGGTAGGGAAAACGACACCATACACACACCAACGTTAAATAACAACGCAGTGTATGCGGTAATCTGTTGCCAAGGGTGGTTCTATTACAACCCAGTTGTCTGGTAGTTGTAGGCCAACATTTTAAATATCCACAGTCTTCAATGTTTGCAGAGTAGTTAAATAGCTGTAAGCAAATGAACATGATAGCGTTGCTAACCCCTCTTAGAGACAAATGGGGAGGGAGGAGGTACCTTGTCACATTGCTCTCCCTCTATATGGGTAGAAGGCCAGGCTGAGTGATACACCCTTAATGACTAAGAAGTCAATTGTAAAAATGCCCAACCATTATGTAAGTATTTTGCCAAGACTTAAGAAAAGGAAAAGATGGAGGGTAGACATGAAGTTACTTCATGTTTTAATAAATCACGTTTTATTATTCTTTCTTTCTTTCTTTCTTACATTCTTTTTTAAAATATTCTTTTCCATTATAGTTTATCACAGGATATTGAATACAGTTCCCTGTGCTATACAGTAGGACCTTGTTGTTTATCCATCCTATATATACTAGTTTGCATCTGCTCATCCCAAACTCCCAATCCTTCCCTCCCCCACCCGCCTCCCCCTTGGCAACCACAAGTCTGTTCTCTATGTCTGTGAGTCTGTTTCTGTTTTGTAGACAAGTTCAATAGTGCCATATTTTAGATTCCACATATAAGTGATATCATATGCTATTTGTCTTTCTCTTTTGACTTACTTCAGTTAGTGTGATAATCTCTAGTTGCATCCATGTTGCTGCAAATGGCATTATTTCGTTCTTACGGCTGAGTAGTATTCCATTGTATATGTATGTTGTAAAAAAGTAACACGATGCAAATGTGTAAAAATAAAAGTGAAATTCCCTTCCATCCCATCTCCCCTATTTCACACTCCAGAGGGAAGCGCTGTTAACAATTTGTTTTAGATATTTCTGGAAATTTTATAAGCATATGTAGATTGTATATCCATATACATATGTGCCTGTAAAAATTTTTTCATAGTAGGATAATACTGTGTATATTTTCTCTGCCTTATGCCTTTTCCTTAACTAGTCTATACTGAGCATTTTTCATGTGACAATATACAGCTCTATCTCATTCTTCTAATGTCTAGAAAAAAAACTCCAAAGTGTGGATGTGTGATAATATATTTTTAATGACATTTAGATTGTTTTAACTTTGTCACTTACTAGTCAAGCAGTGTCACAGAGAACATCTTTGCACTTACATTTGCACCTTTATGTGAGAGACAATTTCTTATAAACATTTTAGAAGGTAATTCATGAGAAGGCTTACCTTCAAAACATGGGGAGGTTTTGAATGTCAGTGAATCTGATTTGTTTTGGAAATTGTTGTATCGACAAAATATATTTTGTAACTCCAGTTTTCTGTGAGACATGGAAAATAGCACTTACTGTATTTCTAAAGGCTCTCTCTGTATCATATGTACACTTACAGACATGGTGCTAATAAGTAGACATTTTTGAATGAATGGAAACAAAATGAAAGAAATTATACTTGACCACAGCAATTGTACATGTGAGCTTCCTACTTGATTTTCCAGGAACATCTTCCTGCTTAAGAATCTCAGTCATCAAAGTTATAAAAATAACTGCTATGAAGCCAATACATTTTTTCAATATAAATACGGTTTTATGGGATTTTTATTATGAAAATAATACATGCTCATTACATAGAAAAATCAGAATCTTTAAACAAGTGAAAGAGACAGAAAATTAAAAAAAAAAAAAAAGTCCATCCACTAAAGAGACAACTCCTTAGTCATTTATATCTGTATCAGTGGTTCTCAACTGAGGTGGCTTGGCAAGGTCTGGAGACATATTTTGTTGTCACAACTGGAGAAACTGGTGTGTGTGTGTTGGTGGCTGGGCGTGGTGGTACTACTGCTTGCATCTAGTGGGTAGAGGCCGAGGATGCTTCTACGTGTCCTATAGTGTATAGGCCAGCCCTACAACAAATAATTATCTGGCCCAAATTCTCAACAGTACCAAGACTGACGAATCCTGATACACACACACACACACACACACAACACACACACACACTATTTTTGACAAGAATGGGATCATACCATAGATACCATGCCGTATCTTTGGTATGATGACTAGAAGAAAAGTATACTATTTTTTACTTGATATGTCAAAATATCTTTCATATTAAAAATAGACTTCTACAACATTTTTCTCTAATAGCATTTTAATAAATCAGTTATCCTTGAGTCTTTTAGAAATCTTGTAACAGTCTCACATAAAGGCACTCCGTAAGTGCCAAATAGTATTTGTAGCAGGTGGATTTGTTTTCTGTTATCTGCTTAATAATACCTTGGAATATGAAGACAACTAAAGCAACTAAAAACTATACACTTTAAGGTGACTATTGCTTCCTCTGACTCTATAATTTCAGTGAAAACTCTAATATTTATTCTTTACTGTGTCTCAAAGTGTGTCAATTTTAGTTACCTTGTTGATACAGCCAGTTCATCTAGTAGCTGACTGCAAAGTGCTATAAACCACTGTGAGCTTGCATCTAGTTTTGTAGAGCTCTTTTTAAGTCCTGGATTTCTCTATGCAGTGGCTTCCCCACTTTTTTTTTTAACTGCGGCCCACAACAGAAATATGTTTTCCACTGAGGACAAGTACACTACTATAAGTATGTATAACCAAAACAAGGTTCAAAAGATAACAAGGGGAATTCCCTGGCTGCCCAGTGGTTAGGGTTCGGCTCTTTCAATCCCTAATCGGGGAACTAAGATCCTGCAAGCTGAGTGGTGCAGTCCCCCTCCCCCTCAAAACAAACAAACAAAAAACCCCTCTTCCCTTTACTAAGTATATGCACTCTATTTTATGTACTGTTCTTTTCCTCCTTTTAAAGGATTATAACGCCAAATTCATTTCGTGGCCCACCAATGGTTGTGACTTGGAATTGGAAAACCACAGCATTACAGCTTCAGTTTTACTCTGATTAATCATTGTATTACAGTATAAGCCAACTCTTTTACATCAATACATTTGCTGAGCAAATGGAATCATTGAAGGACAAAGAAATTTTTCATTAAGTGAGTTCACCTATAATTTATGTTCTGAACCGGTAAATTTTTGAGAGGGAAAGGGGTTCCTCTTAATAATTATTCCAGACGTTAGGGGTAAATCAGAAGTGTCCCCGACAAAATAGCATGTGTGGTCACGCCATCAATTCTGACTGAAGAGAAAATAGTTATTTTCATATGTTTTCCTACTCTCTCCCCCAGCCCTCATTCCTCTATTATATCCATGAAAACCCAGGTTCTCTGATATTTGGTGTAGGAGTCTTATAATTTGCTAATAGAAGCTAGAATTGGGAGCTCTGAATTCTACTCTCAATGTCAAAACTAAGTGATTGACTTGGAGCAAATCATTACATCTCCCTGGCCCTTCATTATTTCATCTATAAGATGAGGGTTTAATGATCTCCGTGATTCCTTTTGACCTTAAAATTATATGACTTTATGCCATAAGAAATGATATGAAAACAGCTTTTAAAAAAGATTAAAAAGTGTAAATGGGGTAACTGGATTATGTAATATCCTAGCCTTCCCCCCAAATACAATTTCTTAGAGCATTTCAATACCAATGCCTGAGTAACAATACCTGGGCTGGATTCGAAATGTGAGCAACCAAATACATACCAGAATTGGAGGCCTCAAGAGAGTTCCCTTCTTCTATCAACCCAGCGAAAATTTAAAAAAAAAAAAAAAAAAAAAGGATAAGGTGATTAGGTAAGAGCAAGTTTCTCAGATGAAACACAGAAAAATATATGTAGAGAGTCTGTGATTGAAGAAAATGATGCTAAGAGTTTAAGTGCGAAGTCAAACACACTGTCGACTTCACAGTTTTGTTACGAGCACACCCTATGTAGATTAAGAGGTACAATCACTGTGATAAAACAAGCTACAAGGATATATTGTACAACACAGGGAATATAGCCAATATTTTATAACTATAAATGGAGTACAATGTTTAAAAATTGTGAATCATTGTATTGAACAGCTGCCGGTTGTGTAATATTGTATGTCAACCATACTTCAATTTAAAAAAAAAAAGAGCACACCCTATTTAAAATCACAATTGCCTAATAAGCTAATAGTCAGAATTGTGTGCAAGTTAAATGAGCTACAGCACACATACACCATAGAGGGCATTTGTCATATTTTTCACTGCCCAACATCTTTTTTTAAAACACCCTCTCTTTTTTTTGTTGGCCACATGTGTGCCTCATGCAGGATCTTGGTTCCCCAACCAGGGAGCAAACCCATGTCCCCTACAGTGGAAGCATGGAGTCTTAACCACTGGACCACCACAGAAGTCCCTAAATACCCTTTTCTGACATTTCCTCCCTAGCTAGAAGCCTGGATCCATTCTCCCAGCCTTCCATGAAACCAGGTCCAGGATTTGACCTATGCTGCTGCATCAAACACACCCACAGGCCCAAGACTTAGGGTTACTGTTGAGCATGTGCAAGGCACTGGGCTAGGTGTTTTCTACACACTGATCATTCAGTACAATTGTCTACATTTCACAAAGGTGAAGCTAAGGCTCAGAGTAGCTAAAGGTGGCAGAGTCTGCTAATTGTTCCCCAATAACCAAGTTTTTCTTTCTCCTTTTATTTTTATTTTGGTTTTTGGCCATGGTGCGTGGCTTATGGGATCTTAATTCCCCGACCAGGGATTGAACCCAGGCCCACGGTAGAAAGCAACAAGTCATAACCACTGGACCACCAGGGGACTCCCTCTTTCTCCTTTTAATACTAGAACCTCCATAGTTTTAGGTGAGTGCATGACTAGTCATCTAGAGATTTCGGTTCTCAGCTTCCCTTGCAGCTAGGTATGGTCAAGTGGAATAATAGCCAATGGAATGTGACTAGAATTGATGACTGTACTTTGTACGTCCTGCCTTTTAAAGGAATACCTTCCACTGCCCTATATTCCCCCCATTCCCAGTAGGCAGGAACACAGATGTAGTGTTGGGTCAGCTTCCACAATGCAGGTAAGACCACACCTTATGGCATGGCAAAACCCTAGTCCTCCAATGACCACATGAAGCTGCCTACCAGCTTGGACTTTTAAGTGAGAGAGAAACAAAGTAATGTAGTTTATTTAAGCCACTGTTATTTTGATCTCTATGGAAGCAGTTAAACCAGTATTCTAGTACATTAACTTGTTGGAGATCACCCAGCAGCAAGTGACAGACCTGAAACATCCTCGCTTTCCAACTGCTACTCTGTCACCTCCTGACATACACTTTGACAAGGGAAAGGTCCTTACTAATGCAGAATGTTATTTTTGCTCTTGACGTTCTTGTGTATTCTAAGAGCTCAATAAATATTTGAAAATGGGAGTTCATTCTGACAATTTAGCCCTTATTTAGTGAAGAACTGAAGCTATGTTTCCTCCAATGTTGAGTGCAATCTATCTCCATCATGAGGAATGATACACTTTTTTTAAAAAGTTGGGTTCCGCTTAGGCTGTTTTGAGGTTCTGACTCATTTTCTTTGGAACATAAGACTATTTGAAGGATGTTAAATTTACTGATTGTTTTCAAATGCAGTGTCCTCTGAGCACAGTTTTCCTGTACCTTGTGCAGGTGCTTACCATCTTGCTGTCTTTGGATAGCTCTTCCTATCATACTAAAACTAGGAACATGTACAGCTAATATTAAGCCAATACCTACTGCTGTGGTCATACTGGTTGGTAATAAAATATTGAAATATTTCCATATTCCTTGAGAAATGGCCAACTCCCTATGACCTCCAAGGTCGCCCAGCTGCTCTAACATCTGGTGCATTCTTCAATCCCCCTGGATGTTCGCAGCACCCAGAAACCAGCAGGGAGCCTCCAGCTCTGCGATCTGAATACTTTTTGATTAATTGGTACTTGTATCCTTTTAGTTACTAAATATTTTTATGTCATTTCTGGGAGCATGTCCAGACTATAGCTGGCAAAATTACTTCATAGTAGTTTCTATAGCTCTTCATTTCAACGTTGTCTTTGAGAAACAGCTCAGTATGAAGATGCTATCTTCCTGATAGTTTTATGTCTTCTCAAAACTTTATGTATACTTCCATCCAAGGCACACATTTGTAACATTCTTCCAAGGCCTTTCCACCAAATCCTGATTTACCACTTACACACACACGCACACACACACACACGCACACAGTTATTACCCTGACACAAAACTGCGCTATAGGGAAATAAATTAAAAATAATTCAAACTTATTTAAAAGTACTCTGTAGTTTAACCACTTTCCCCAAATAATTCTATGTTCTCAAAATGAAAAGTATCCTGTTTGTTTACATTTTCAAATGATGTTCTCTAAAGCTAGGGTCCATTCTTCACATAAAGTCACACTTGCACTGGTGATTATTGAGCAAAGCCCTACTTAAGTAAACTAAAATGTGTTTCTCCTTTCCAGTTTCTGACAATTATAACAAAATGTATATAGCTTTTAGTGCCAGCTACAGTCATCTTACTTGAAAATATATTAGAGGGACTTCCCTGGCGGTCCAGTGGTAAAGAATCCACCTTCCAGTGCAGGGGACATGGGTTTGATCCCTGGTTGGGGAACTAAGATCCCACATGCCACGGGGCAACTAAGCCTGCACACCACAGTTATTGAGCTTGCACGCGCGCCTCAACTAGAGAAGCCCGCGTGCCGCAAACTACAAAGCCCACACATCCTGGGGCCCACGCGCCACAGCCAGAGGGAGAAAACCCACACACCACAGCTAGAGAGAAACCCACGCACCACAAGGAAGAACCTGCGCTGCAACGAAAGATCCTGCACGCCTCGACGAAGACCCCTTGCACTACAATTAAGACCTGATGCAGCCAAAAAAATAAACAAATAAAATAAATATTTAAAAATATATATATATATTAGAAAATGTATGATATAAAACACATAGCATGCTGTCTGGTATGTTAGCAACACAATAAATATTAGCAATCATTATTGTTATTATCATTACTCTTATGTCTCTAAACTACAAATCTCATCCCGTTACCCTCCTCTGCTTCAGATCCTGTGCGGCTCCCCATGGCTTTTCTTAACAGTTTAGTGGGCTTGGTTGTCAGGCTCTTGGCTTCCTTTTCAGCCCCACCTCCCAACACTCATGACTTGTCTCCCCTTTATCCTCCAGTCATAGGAAATGACATTAAGTCCCCTAACGGGACCCTGTCTCTCTATCCTCTAGGCTTTTGCACGTTCTGCTCCCTTTGATGAACGCTTCATCTGGATAACTGATTCACCCATGAGGTCTCAGTTTAGGTGATGCTTATTCCGTACAAGTCTGGTTACCATTCGTTACTTGCCCATTTCTTGGATTACAAGCAAGCTTTGTAAAGGTCAGGAAATGATCAGTTCCTTTTCCCTGTTGAATCTTCACTTAGGCTCTCCATTAATACAATGATCGTTGGGCTCCCCTTGTGGCACAGTGGTTAAGAATCCGCCTGCCAATGCACGGGACACAGGTTCAAGTCCTGGTCCAGGAAGATCCCACATGCTGCAGAGCAACAAAGCCTTTGTGCTGCAACTATTGAGCCTGTGCTCTAGAGCCCGTGCTCCACAACAAGAGAAGCCACCGCAATGAGAAGCCCGCGCACCGCAATGAAGAGTAGCCCCCGCTCGCCACAACTAGAGAAAGCCCACATGCAGCAACGAAAGCCCAACGCAGCGAAAAATAAATAAATATATTAATAAATAAATAAAAGGCAATATTGCCGTTTAAAAAAAATATTATGTTTGTTGAATAAATCAATGTTTAAAGAGGAACTGGCACTTTCCTCATGAAAACAATACATCTTTTCAGTTTGAGGAAGTTCACATATACCTAAAAAGACCAAAACAAAACAAATCTGTACTTATATTTACTATGTGTACATATAAATGCCTCTCACATCTTAGACTGCAGCCTATGCGTTCATTTCATGGCCTATAAAATGGGAAAGGATATTTACTCCATCGTATTAAACTTTGAGGACTGTGGAGCAAAGAAGAAATTATAAATACTATGTATGCTTATGATTAATTTTTAATAGTAGATTAATAGGCATCTAGTTATATATGTCATGGTTAGAGTATCTTTAATGTTGGTGTAGGTATTTTTTTTTTAACCCAAGGAAACTAATCACATCTATCATGTCATAAGAGGGATATAAATATTCATATATACATTTAGAACTAAAAGGAGTAGATGAATCTTAAACCTTAAAATAGATACTAATAATGAGTGTAATTAATTGCACTCATTATTATAGAAGAGTCCTTAATTAGGACTCTTCTTTGAATTTACTTATATATACCATGATACCTGGTTATAGTTCTACTCTTGAGTGGTAAAACTTTTTCTTTATTTTATTTTTTGGCCAGGCCGAGAGGCTTGCAGGATCTTAGTTCCCGGACCAGAGATCGAACCTGGGCCCCAGCAGTGAGAGCACTGAGTCCTAACCGCTGGACCGCCAGGGAATTCCCTATTCTTTATTCTTGATGAAAACAATGTGACAAGCCTCAGATAATGACTTAGTTCAAAATTAATGCCTGAAAATGAGAGAGAGACCTTTAGCCTTCTGAATTTTTTTTGAACCAAATGTCTGGAACACCTTCTCAAGCAGAAAATTGAAAACATTTCTTGTTACAAATAAAGGAGAGTACCTGTCTTTAGACTGTGTGTAGGCTTTCCCACGGAGATCTGAGATCACATTTTCTGAAGGAAGCCAAGGATTAAGGAGGCAAATTTACCAGAACTACTTGTTTTTGTGGAAGAAGACATATAGTGAAGTGGGAATGGATTATTAGACTGCCTGCTGAAAAAAAAAAAAGTAGGATCTGTTGATGTAGCCTTGAACTGGATTGAAGACTTGGAGTTTCCAGGGATAAGGAGTGGTCAAAAGAACAATTACTAAGTGAAAACACAACCCACAGACTGGGAGAAATATTTGCAAATCACATATCTGATAAGGGGTTCCTCCAGAATGTGTAAAAGACCTCTTATACTCGACAATAAAAAGACAAACTAATTTTAAAAATAAGCAAAGGGTTTTAATAAACATTTCTCCAAAGGAAATGTAAGCACATGAAAAGATACTCGACACCATTGTTTTTAGGGGAATGTAAATCAAGACCTCAATTAGATATAAGGATTCCCTGGCTGTTCAGGGGTTAGGGTTCCCGCTTCCACAGCAGGGGGCACGGGTTCAATCCCTGGTGGGGGAAATAAGATCCCACATGCCTCGAGGCCAAAAAAAATAAATAAACTTCTCACCGCTGGACAATCTTTAACCAAAATAAACACAAAACTATGGAGACAGATAGTATATTAGTGGTTGCCTAGGTCTTTGGGCGGGGAAATGAGGGGGGATGGGGAAGTGGGAGTGCCCGCCAATGGGTACAAAGTTTCTTTGGGAGGTGGTGAAAATGTTCTAAAATTGGATTACAGTGATGGTTGCACAACTTTGTAAGTATATTTTTAAACATTGAGTGTATGCTTTAAACTGGTGAATTGTACCGTATGTGAATTATATCTCAATAAAGCTGCTAAAAGAGAATGAATTACTAGGCATTTTATCAACACAGTTTTTATCCTCTTACTTCCTTCCTCAAAATGTGTCTCATTCCCTTAACTGACCATAATTCTTGAATAAAACATATATCCCTTGTACCTGAGTAAATTGAGTTGAACATTTTTTATTTTTCTCTTAAAAACCAAATAACTAAATAGGCGTTTTGCTTTTTCCTCTTTCTTGTGTCAGGAATTACTGTTCTAAAATTGAGAGTCTAAGAACTTCCCTGGTGGTGCAGTGGTTAAGAATCTGCCTGCCAATGCGGGGGACACGGGTTCGAGCCCTGGTCCAGGAAGATCCCACATGCCGTGGAGCAACTAAGCCCGGGCGCCACAACTACTGAGAGCCTGCGCTCTAGAGCCCACGAGCCACAACTACTGAGCCCACATGCTGCAACTACTGAAGCCCATGTGCCTAGAGCCCGTGCTCCACAACGAGAGAAGCCACTGCAATGAGAAGCCCGCACACCGTAACTAAGAGTAGCCACTGCTCGCCGCATCTAGAAAAAGCCCGCACACAGCAACAAAGACACAATGCAGCCAAAAATAAATAATTTATTTTTAAAAAAATGAAATTGAGAGTCTAAAGGAAGCAATCTCCACCGAGATATTTGAGTAATCCTCCAAATAGAAAAAAGTTATTCTTGTCATTCCATAAGACTTTCTAACCTACACTATACTAAATTGGCTTGCACCACAAAACTTCTGCCGTCACTCTGTAAATCTCACTAATGTAAAGATTTATCACTTATTAAAATAGCTTCTGGTTAAACATTTTTGGATTGCTAAGTCATTTTTTAAAAGAAATCTGAATGTAATCTCTCCTTCCCATTCAGGTACTCACGAGTCTCCAGAGCTAAAAAAAAAAACGAGGATAGGAAAACAATCTCAAAATAGTTGGTGGAAAATAGAAACTTCTCCTTTTCTATAGAGCTTTTTTCTTCTTTTTTCCAGAGAGAAATTTCCTCTATCTCTTGCTCTGTAAGTGAGATCAGAGCCTCAAAAATACCGCACTGTATCACTTACTTGGACATTTTCTCAGAAGAGGATTAAGTTTAAGAAGAGTTTGGGAGGTTACAAATGACTCAGAGAGATGCAAGATGAGTCAATAAATGTTGCTAAAACTGTGGTCCCTTCTCTACAACATTAGGGATATTGAATTTCTTTGCATCTTGGCTACCATGAACATATATTGATTCATTTAATGGATTCCTTGTATGATAGCTAGACGTAGGCAGAATACTCTTACTACGTCAGTAAATTCTATCAGTCATTATTTGATACTTGGGGAAAAAACCCACTAGGCTCAGGAAGCAAACTTTTAAGTACATAGCAATTTTTGCATTACTACTGAACAGCCATCTAGGAAGAAAGGCACTCTCTGTTGGATCTCTGTTCAGTCATTAATAAGCCAAGATCAGAGGACTTTTATTAAAAAACAACTTAAAGGGCTTCCCTGGTGGCGCAGTGGTTGAGAGTCCGCCTGCCGATGCAGGGGACACGGGTTCGCGCCCCGGTCCGGGAAGGTCCCACATGCCGCGGAGCGGCTGGGCCCGTGAGCCATGGCCGCTGAGCCTACGCGTCCAGACCCTGTTGCTCCGCAACGGGAGAGGTCACAATAGTGAGAGGCCCGCGTACAGCAAAAAAAATAAAAATAAAAAAATTAAAAATTAAAAAAAACACTTATTTGGGGAGCCCACCTCTCCTCAAGCCACAACTTGAGAAATTTTCTGATGACCTTCACATCAGGAAATACCATTTTTAACAGAACAATTTTGAGTAAAACCACATATAATGACTAACATTATTGAACCCTCAGTATGTTCCAGGCACTGTTTAAGAATTTTCCATATATTAGCTCAGCTCACCCTCACAATCATTTTATGAGATAAGCACTATTATTTATACCACTTTACAGGTGAGAACATTAAAGTACAGAATATACAGTAAGTGGCAAGAGAGGGGTTGAACCCTAGGCAGTGCCACTCCAGAGCAAACACTCTATTGTTGCACCATACAACTCCCAGGTCCAAGGTCTTTCCTGGGGAGAAAGGAAATCCCATTCAGCCTCATGAGTAGATCTTTATGGCGAAGGTGAGTCTAATTAGAGCAGATTCTGAAGATCTTTGGGTGCTTTTTGGAATGAAATTTCTAAGACGCATCTGAAAACCTTATGAAACTGAAATGAAGCGTGTTACTCTGTAAGTGTTGTGTTTATCTAGTTGAGTCAGATCAGCAATTAATTGAGTAAAGGGAGTGATGATCTTTGATAGGGATAGAAAGGGGGTTCCTAATATATAAGGTTTTAAAATAATATCTTATTTTAAAGAGTGACTTTAAGTTTATGAGAGTGATGACTGGAGTTTTGCATCCAAGACCATCCTGATAAAAACTGTAAGAACTTCAGCACCTTGGGATCCAGTTGGAAGCAATACCACTTAATTCAGATACGTTTCACAACTTCAAAGTACTTTATTATGTTTCTCCTCATTTTATAACTGACAACTAAGAGCTTTTCATATTTAAGACTTTTTAAAACCATAGGCTAATAATAATAAAACTGAGAATAGAGATTCTGACCTACTGAGACATTGGTGTTATTTTCTGAAATTTGTGACATTATCAGTGGTCCCCACCAGGAACCTAATAGTGGGGAATTAGCACTATTTCTAATATTTTTTAAAGATGAGTAAAAATCATAATTTAATAAGGTTACACAAACCAGTTAAATATCAATTTCTTTGCTTTTTATTGTAATACACTGTCAGTGTGGTTATTACACTGGTAATTCACTATGAGCTCTCCACAAAGGGACTGTTTCATTCATCTACTTTGGGACAGTACTCAGTACACGCCTGGCACATGGTAGGGAGTAAACAGTTATTTAGTCGAGTGACTACATGCCAACAGAAGCTCTGATGGCTGCTGATGACATCATAGGGATTCCTGAGATGTATTAGATGGAGCAGATGGTTACTAGTGTGTTCCAACATGCTAGAGTTTTAACAACCCCAGTTTTATCAACCTAACACATACTTAGCGTCATGCATTAAGTACAGAATGACCGCTAAATTGTAGTGAGCAGTAATGAGTAAATAGTGCTAAAGTGTCTGTGAATTACTTACAATATTGTTTGTTGGTATCAACTAACGTTTTTGCTTATTGACATCAGAACTACAGCACTGGTCTGTGCGGTTTCTATATTATCAACTTTTTGATAATGATTTTTGTCTGGTAAATATATGCCTCGATTTTGTAAGAGAAGAAAGGAGGTACACGATTGCAATTGATGCTCTCCCAATATACGCAATTTGGTCAGACAAACTCGTTCAAAGGATTGCAATCCATCGAGGAAGATAATAAAAGGAATTATCATGGATGGAAAGGGAATGGAAAAGATAGATGATATAGATATAGATATAGATATGTATTTCTGAGCCTGCTGGTCATGGCTAACAGAACCTGAACTGTATGTAAGGCTGGCCACAAGACTTGGACTGCAGTCAGAGATAGGGATCACCCCGCACACACCACCACTTCTCCACCACCATTCCTGTCCCATCCCTACCTGTCCTATTCCTCTATGCCTAACTACCAATGCCAGCCTAGTTTTACCCAGGTTCTCTGAAGCTCAGGCACAGGTAATAAACGGAAACTTTGTTTTCTGTGGCCATTATTCAGGGTGGGATGAGCAAACCTAAGAGGCAAGAAGGTGATTGGCTGATTGACAGGGCAGGATGCTGGCCTTCCTGAGTCCTCTCATTAATACCTTCGAAAATTCCTTTCTTAACCACCTCACATAATTTGCATTGCTCTTTAAATCTCTAAATACTTAAATATTGAGTCTCAATTTCCAAACCACGAGGTTACATAAACTTGAATTTGGGGAAAAGGAGCCTGCTTTGAGAACAGGACACGGGTTTATTTTCTGTACTTCATATGTCTACATTTTCCACGGTTTCCAAATACTGAAATAGATAGGTATTGCTTTTGTAATTAGAGAGCAAAACAATAAAGAATATAGGAGGGGGAACTAAGAAAACATCTTCACAGCTATTGATGGGAACAGTTGAAATCCAAACTTGAAGGGAATGATTTTTGTTACCGCTGACAGTAATGTTAGGATAAGAGTAAGTATGGTTTATAATGTGGTTTTATGTACATTTTCCAGTGTACATTGATAGTACTTCCTCCCCACGGGCTGACAACTACCTAATTGCTGAATTGTTCTCTTATAGGAGAGATGTGAGGAATGCAGGAAATATGAATCTACTCCCGATTCCCACCCCCTTACCCCCCGTGCCAACCTTCTTTTATTTAGTCAGCAAATACTGAGCATCTACTACAGTCCAGATAAGGCCTAGGTACTTTGAATATGATAGAGGACAGAATAGGCATGGTTTCTGACCTCTGGAAGCCTGCGGTCTAGTTGAGGAAATGGGAGAAAAAGTACACAGATAAAATAATTAAAACATTTAGTCCACTCTATGAGGGGTCAGTTCCCTGCAGCCAAAGACCACCTGTGGCTGAACACGTTGGTTTATTACTCGTCACAGCAAAGAGAACACACACCATGTGGAGTTGCAGAGCATCTCCATGAGAGGGTATTAGAAAACATCTGGTTGGAAGAACCCAGTTGGGTGACCTGGGGGAGGGTCTAAGGAAGTGGAGCTTCGCTCCACGCTGGATGCTGCCAGGAAGGGGGGGTGTTTCTCTGCCAGGGTACAGACGCAGCCATTACACATTCAGTAAGGGAGTGAATGTTTGCTATTCTGTGGCTTGTACAGTGGCCTGGCTTTGTCTCATTTTATCCTGGTCTCAGAGTAGCCTGGTCTGAGTTTGATGTGCCATGAGACTGTTTATGTCTAAGAGCAGAAAAACATGGCCCAGCTGTGAATGCCTGGACAGCTTCTGAATTGTGGTGGCTCCTCTTTTTTTTTTCTTTCTCAAGGGAAACAGATGAGGGGCTGCAACAGCAAACCACAGGGGAGAAATCTGTATTGGGTGAGGGTGTTCAGGGATTACTAGTGTCTTCCCCCAAACTGTATGATGAGGAATGCTTAGAGGGGCTTCTAGAAAGACACGTTAATTGGTAATGCAACTAGGTATCACTTTGTCTCATGTAGAAAGAGACGTGTGTGTGTGTGTGTGTGTGTGTGTGTGTGTGTGTGTGTGTGTAGAACGTTCTGGGCCAGGTGAGTTTAGAGTCCATTTCTCTCAGCCTTTCTGTGGTATTCTGCCCTGTGTCCCTGACAAGACACCACAGCCGTGTTTAATGACAGAGTAGTTAACCTGCACACCTGATCCGTAAGGAGTTAACCTGCACACCTGATCCGTAAGGAGTTTGAAGATCACCTATTTATAGTTAACAGTAACCCAGGTGTAAGACACTCCACATACACAGAGGCAAGTTCTAAGAGTTTGACTCCATCAGAAGATGGCTGTGATACTGACTGGAGTTTAAATAATGGTATCGAACATGGTAAAAAAAAAAAAAAAGTCCATGAAACATGGTTTATTTTTTCAATTCCCTCAACCCTAGTTAAATTTACTGCTTTCTCAGCTTTCTGTTTTTTATTTATTAGGAAGACGTTTGTGCTCCGTGAATGCCGTCTCGCGTCCCCTGGCAGCCACCTGCTCTTAATCAAGCCTTTTGTCTAGATTATACGTTTAGCAAAATTTTAAAATGATGCTTAAAATGATGGGCGTAGCTCAGTAATAACTTTAGACATGGAATTCTTGCTCAGAGAGACACACAGTTCAATGTTAAGTAACAGGAGCGTGGAAGACATGGACCTGACTGGTGTCTTTCACCAACAATGGAGGACTTAACAGACATTCCCCGGTAGGCAGATAAGCTTCCCATCGCCACCACACAAACGTCTGCAAGTACAGAGAGAAATGGCAAAGGCCTCTGCATCTGGAGGCCCTGGTTCCACGCACTGGCTCAGCCACAAGCATGTGACTGACAGCCGCATGACTTAGCCTCCCCATCTGGACAGTGAAGGTCCACCAGATTCGTGCGTCTGCGATTAGGGGGTTTTCCTTCTTGAGGCCATCCTCTCAAGAACGTTTCCCCTGTATTTCTTCTTAGACAAAGCAGTGTGAGTAAGAGTTAAACCTGGAATGGAAACAAACCTGACTTCAAACACTGGCTCTGCCCACTTACTTGCTATGCGTCCTTGGGAAGGGTCTTTAATTGTGAAATGGATCTTCTAATAGTAGTAACCGCCTCATAGGGTTGTTGGGAGATCTGGCATGAGTTTAATATTAATATCTACCTCAGATGTTGTGCAGATGACATGAGACCATAGACTTGCTTAGTACTGTACTGGACCCATCAAAAGCAACCAATAAACATGAACCAATATCAATAACAGCCTTGAAAGGCAACTTTCCTTTTAGAGTGTCCGTGAGGCACAGTCAGCCAGGTGTGTTGAATTAAAAATGCACAAACAAAAGTTTTAGGCGAAAGTAAGAAAGACTTGATACAAAGTATTTACGGAATAGTGGTGCGTAGTCACATTTCTTAAACTATCTTGAAACAATTTTACATCCCTCTCCTAAAGCTTGCTGGTTCATACCACTAACCCTTACCAGTGGGATTATTCAGCCCTGCGTTCCAGGGTAAAATGGCTTCTGCACAGCCTTCGAAAAACATCACTCTATGTGATAGTGTCCCAGATCTAAGCCTTTCCAAGCTAATTCGCCTCTGGTCAACGAATGTTTAGCTGCCAGGCTCTCCGGCCTTTACTCTATATCTTTATCTCACTGTGCAGTTTCTTTAAAAGCAGCCTTCTCTTTGTATTACTCCCCTGCGCTAAGTTACCTGCACATGGGCGGAGTCATATTTGCATGTTTTGGCCTCAGTTGTATAACACCTGTCAATCGGTTATAACAGCACTGTAGGTAGATTAAACTCATATTAATATCGTGATTACTTTTTATTTTTTTTTTTTCGGTACGCGGGCCTCTCACTGTTGTGGCCTCTCCCGCTGCGGAGCACAGGCTCCGGACGCGCACGCTCAGCGGCCATGGCTCACGGGCCCAGCCGCTCCGCGGCATGTGGGATCTTCCCGGACCGGGGCACGAACCCGTGTCCCCCGCATCGGCAGGCGGACTCTCAACCGCTACGCCACCAGGGAAGCCCTCGTGATTACTTTTGATCCCTCTGAATTTAAGACAATTTGTAAATCTACATGTGTATATATATTATTTTTCCAGTCACAAAATCATAAGTAATCATTAAAAATTCAAACATTACAGCGTTAAAAAATGATTCATGACACTTATTAAAGATGGTAAGACAGACTTTTTTCAAGGGGTGGGGAGGGGCTTCATGGAGGGAGAGACTCCACTCCAGCGAGAACGAGTGGGAATTCACATGCAAGGAACAGGCTGGGGTGGCCGTGGACAAAAAATTACTAAGAAGAAACATCGACGGTAAGGAATTCTTACTAGATCCAACAGAATTCTTGCCGAAGGCAGGCCAGAATGGTAAAATGTGGAGGGTGGGGAACGAGGAATTTGATCAGATACCAAGGGTGGGGTATTTTCTCTAAACTGATTTAGCAGAGTTCAGGCTCAAACTGGATTCCGGGAGGACAGAGAGCGAGACCCAAGATCAGGCTTAGGAGTCCAATTCAAGTTAAGCCAGGCAGAGCCCCTGTCAGTAAAATAAATATCCTAAAGTGATAATTTCCTAAAACCCCACCTGGGGACAAAGTCTTCACACTAGGATAAGGTAAAGACTTTGTAAATTACAAAGATTTACTTTAGGATAAAGATTAAGCTGTTATTACAAAGGGAATAAATGACTTTAAAAACACATTTAGGCTTCCCTGGAGGAGGGGGGCAGGGAAAGGATGAATAGGTGGGGCACGGGGCATTTTTAGGGAAATGAAACTACTCTGCGTGATATCATAATGGTAGATACTTGTCATTTTACGTCTGTCAAAACTTATAGAGTCTACAACACAAAGAGCGAACCCTAATGAATATTATGAACTTTAGTTAATAATAATCATCCCCTGCAACAAATATACTACATTAATGCGTGATGTTGATAATAGGAGAAACTGAGAGGGGGGTTGGGGGGATGATGAGTACAGACTTTCTGTTAATTTTTCTGTAAACCTAAAACTGCTCAAGAAAGTAAAGTCTTTTAAAAAATGTTAAGGTGAAAATTCCACCTGTCAGGGAAATTTCCAGCTGTTAGGGAAATTCTACTCCATATGGTCATTTAAGGACCCGGGTTCCTTCCAAGTCATTGCTCTGCCATCCCCATGATATTGTCATAGTTAGAGATAGGCCACCATCAAGTCCAGGTTCCAGTTGGTGGAAAGGAAGAAGAGAAAGTAGAGTGCAAGACCCTAGACCCACCCACTACTACAAGCCAGATTCTATTGTGAGATTTTAGTCACTTGACCACGCCTCACTGCAAAGAAAGCTGGGAACTGTCTACACAGATGCCCAGGCAAAAGTTAAAAGCAGATTATGGTGAACATCCAGCCACAAGCAAACACACACACACACAAATATTCATATTTTATATTTTCATTATGTATTAGATACATAAAACTGTACATTATAACTGTTTTCATTTACAAGTATAGGACAACACCACAGCACATACTATTTTGCAACTTGTTTTTTCAAATTTATCTTGGGCATATTTACACACTTTTCAGCTGTCTAATTCTCTAAGACAGCTGTATATGATTCTATTTACAGATTTGTCAAAATGGTTTAAAACTTTTAACCTTTCATGATCTTTAGTTCATTCCAAAATTTTTTTTCCTATTTTACTTCTCCAGACTGTTCCACATCTTTTAATTGCATGTTTTCATAATCATAATGGCCTGTACTTCTCCTTCATTTGGGATTAAATAATATTTGATTAAATATAATTTGAATAATTTGTCATGTTTTAGATGTTGTGGGGTTTTGGGGGTTTTTTTTTGTAATTTTAAATTAAATGTGTAACCAAATCATGAATTATGTGACTTGTTTGATATCTGTGTTCTCTTCTGGCATATAAAATTTGTGGGAGTCCTCCATCGAAGCTGGACTACAAAGACAACCCAACCTATGTGCAGACTCCACGTGGACCCTCTGCGTCACCCCTGAGAGACTCAGGGACAAAGGGAACCAATACAAACAGGCTAAGAAGGGAATTATCGAATCACAGGTCCAACAGTTTTGGTGATGGAGAAGTGGCTTCCTGGAAGAGGCAGAACAGTAGTGGCCAGGCTGGATGGAAAGACAGAAATGCATCTGCAGTGCAGTAATGAAAGCTCTTCCCCTAGACATTTGCCCATGTTTGGGACAAGAAGAGGGGAACAAGGATCCCTACTGTCCAACTTCTTAATGAGGCTCATCAGTAAGTGTATCAGTAGTTATGTCAGCTTGCTTTTCCTTAATTTCTCAATCTTATACTACCCTTACTTTTTAAATCTCTTTATACACAGACACTATGTGAAGTTTTAAAATACCTAAGTATTTACTATCCAATCTTAAAACCCTTTTCTTTTACTTGGAGCATATACTCTATAATATAATGTTACTAATAAATTTGAAAAAAAAAAAAAAGCTGGACTACAGCAGTCCTGTTCACTAATGTATCCCCAGAAGCCAGCCTCACACCTACTATGGAGTAGATACTCAATAAATATGTCAATTGCACGTTGAGTGTATGAATGACTAAATATCAAAACTGCCACAGACTTCGCAGTGTATTTCTAGAATAATTCCTAAAGCAAAGTTTCTTCATCGAATTCATGAACATCTTGTATTTTTATAGATATTGCCCTGCAGAGAATATGTACCAGTTTAGTTTTTAAGACTTTTTTACAACAAAAATATGTTAGACCAAAAGGAGGAGTTATTTTAAAATTCATTACATCGCTATAATTGTGAGGAGATAAGAAATGTTATTTTGGTTTTGGGGAGGGAAATTTCTCAAAGATAAAATAGAACCCCCTTTAAATGAGAGATTTAGGTCTATTGGACTTTGTAAAATTTTCAAACATTATTTGGTCTTTGATACAGTTCAGATATGTATTGTCCTGTGTATATGGTGTGCTGTCGCACTTGATCACATTTCTCCTCAAAAAACTGAGATTAAATAGTAAATGTTTAACACTTTTTGTTGAGGACTTCCCTGGCAGGCCAGTGGTTAAGACTCTGCCCTTCCACTACAGGGGGCTCAGGTTCGATCCCTCGTTGCGGGGGAGACCCTGCATGCCAGCAGGGCTTGGCCGAGTAAATTAATAAATAAATAAAACTGTTTATTGAAATGTAATACAGAAAAATGCACACACAGTAAGTCTTTTGTTCAATGGATTTTCACAAACTGAAATCGCCCATGTAACTAGCACAGGATCAAGAAACTGGACACTCTCAGCACCCCAGAAGCCCATGGAATAACAGTTTTAATCTATACAGGTATTCGTCCCAATTGTGTAAGCAAATTGATACTACTACATGTTGTAGTAATGTGCATTTTGTGTGAATATATTTAAAATACATTTGTACGTACCTACATATATTATTGCACAGGGGTTCACACCAAAGTTTTCTCCTGATTTTCTTTCATCCTTACACTCTGTATTTTAAAGACAGGTCACTGGAGATAAATAGAAGATCCCTCATGTCATGCATGGTTAAAATTAAAATCACCGATTACCCTGCACATTCCTGGACGTTTCCAGATAGCACCGAGAGCCAGCCACGCAAGTTGTGGAAACAGCTGAGGACGCTGTATGACAGGCAGTGACGCAGGAGGATTCAGGCTCAGGGGCTATTATTACAGTGAGCAAGTGCTAGGTGTGTAAACAGACTGTTAAATAATCTCTTTGGAGGAGGAAGGAGAAAAGGAAAAGGGAATCCGAGTCTCTGGCGCTTTATCTCTCCAAACTGTACTAGTCACAATCCAAATGTAGCGTTGGCCTGTGTCCGGGGAGCCCTGGTTCTTGGACTTTGTGCGTCTGCGGAATTCCCATGCGCTGAGCCAAGCTCCATGGGTCTCTGTGTCCCTCTGAGTGAATTCAAGGTCGCGGCTCTTCACAAAGTGCTCACAAGGAAGAAAGGAAGACATGTGTGTGACTGTCAAGGAAAGTTCCAGGGACTTCAAAAAAAGCACGTACCTCTCTTTTTCTCAGCTCTTCTGTCCCATTTTACTTTGACTTCAAATATGATTGCTATTTTCTTAGGCTTTTAAAAGGGCTGGAAATGACACCGTATTTTATGATTTTGTTTGGGTGATAATTATCTTTCATTTGAAGGTCCAAGTATGAAAGACAAGGTTCTGTCAGCAGTATAAATGGAATCAAAAGCAGAGGATAATACAGTTCTCCAGTGAAAACAAAAACAACCACATAACAACAACAACATTTAGAAAAAGTATCTGTCCTGAATTTACCAAATAATTACACACAAATTTGATTTTCATTTGGTAGACCTCACCAATATTCAGAATATCCCAGTAAATTAGAGAAATTGTCTATTGAATAAAATTCAATAGAATATTATATTGAATGCAATTCAATATAGGTTTGAAGGATAACACTTAAAGAAGATAATCAACTTTCTGTGTGACAAGCATTTTTGAAATTTTTCTCATTGAATCTTTATGATAGTGCAATGAATTAGTTACTATTATTGATGTCATTTTATAATTGAGGACTCTGAGTCTCAAAGAGGTCCAGTGACTTTTATACCTGGCAGGGGATAGAGGGAGACCAGAACTCAGGTCGGTTTGAGCCCAAAGTTTGTTCTCCTAAATATTATGTTCAGCAAAACGACTACATATTCTTTCAGCTCAATTATTCTACAGTCTTCGGCCCTAAATGTGAATGGTAATGTGAAAACAGGTCAAAGACAAAAGTTGTGGATTTACAAGCCACTAGTCCCAGCACTTGCAGTGAGTACTGCTATGTAGCAGGTGCCAAAAGTACTTCATGGATGTTCCCATTTAATCCTGACTCAGCCAGTTTCCAGACAGGCTTACAAAAGAAGCTTCCCCAAGGTCAAGTGGGTAAGGGATGCAACAGTGGGAGTTCAAATAGGGTCTGGCAGTCCAGACTCCACTGCTTCCCAAAATGGATTTTTATGCTGATGAAGTGCATCAGAAAATTAGCACTCTAACATTTGTGCCTTTGTTATAAGTGTAATTGAAATCAAGCAGCACCCTGAGGGGTCCTCCCTGATACAAAAGCCTTACCTTGTCCCCCGTTTCTAGTTTGTAGGAAAAGGCTTCAGGCTCCTAGACCTTCCCTGAGTTCCAAAGGGCAGATGTGGATCAAACAGTTTCTAATCAGAGAAGGGAGAGAATGCACAAACAAAGGAAAAGCAGTGAAGAAACAATAGTGCAGTGAGAAAACAGAGTCCTAGTTCCTCCTCAAGGAATATACATACCAATATACCTTTGAGTTCTTCTACAGGAACTAAGGCCCCTCCGCCAAGCTGGAGGATGGTAACTTCAGTCTGAGCACAAGATTCTTGGAGCACAAACCTCACCGCCAACCCATCAGAAGCAAGTCACCCTGTAGCCCTCCCCCGAAAGTTTGGCTATAAAAACTCTTCCCCGAAAACCACTGGGGACTCTGGATTTTGGGGGCCTAAGCTTCCTGTCCTCCTTACTTGACCCTTGCTATACTAACCTTTCTCTGCTCCAGCTCCGACATTTCAGTTTGTTTGGCCTCACTGTGGGCACAGGAACTTGGGTTTGACAACAGTCATAATGATCCTGGGAGAGGCACTGTTTTATGCAGTCAGGGGCATGGCTGCCCCTGTTATTTGTGGGCCAGGGCGTGAGTAAAATGGTAGCCCACATGCCATACGACTAAATATTTGACTATACACCAAGCTAGCACATTGTTAAACAGATTGCATTCAATCTGTATACTTTGATGAACATGCCTTTGTGATGACCTGGAAGGCGAGACTTCCATCTCAGAGGTGTCTCTGACTCCTTGGCATTAGAGGCCAAGGGTGGCTGCACAGGGACCTCGCTGGCCCTCCTCTTCCCACACAGTGAAGTCTCTTGTGCTTCTAGTGGGTCAGAGCTCTGCACTAAGCATCGCCCACCAGGGTCCTGGCTGTACAATCTGATGCTGGGAAAAGAGACCCCAAATGAAGTCAGGACAAACCCTGTAAGTCAACCTGAGGCCATTTGGGTAGGAAAAGCTGGGGTCCCGAGCACTTTGGAGCATAATCTAGAAGGAGAAGTCATGGGTGTTGGAAATGTGATTCAATAATGATCTTGACAATACTGATGGAGACGAGAATCCACTTCTGTTGATGTTTATACCAATTCATTAATTATTAGAAGATTTAATCTCCCCTACTGCAACCTTGCTTCATTAAAAACTCTAGTAAATTTGGGGGAAGTCATAGGGAATTGTGCTTATTGTATAGGTTTAATTGTGACGGCCAGTAACTCAAAGGCACATGGCAATTTTAATAACAAGAACAATTGTTGAAGATCAGAATGTCATAAGCCAACATGTACCTTTATCTGTAGTCTTGTTTACTTGATGTTTATTCTCATGGTGTGTGAACAACTGTGTAGACTCATTAAGGTTAAGATGATGAGCTGTGTATACGTGCCCAAGAGTGCCCACAGCATGAGTGAGAGTAAAGAACTATGTATACCGGGCAATTGCTTGGTATTAGGAAGTTTTATTTTCTTTCTTTTTTTTTTATTTTTTATTTTTTTTCAGCTGTGCCGCCCACATGTGGGATCTTAGCTCCCCGACCAGGGATTGAACCCACAGCCCTTACATTGGAAGGGCGGAGTCTTAACCCCTGGACCACCAGGGCAGTCCCAGGAAGGTTTAAAATGAAAGTCTGTGAGACACATCTTCTGGCCTCACAAAAACTACATATACTAAAGAAACACATGTTCCATTTGCTAGTAGGACCGTGCTGTTTATTATATAGAATAATTTTTTAAAACAAAATTTGTTTATTGATACACCAGAAATTTAGGGGAGCAATAATATCAAGAAAAGAAATTTTAAGATTTGTTTTTAAATACTGCTTTCCAGCAACATAAGTATATCCACCAAATTTGATTAATCTAAATATAATAATGAAGAAACATGTTAGAGGAATCCAAAATGTGGGACATTGTTCAAGATTCTTGGGGAAGAAAAGTCACTGATGTAGAATTTTGTTTTTCAAGGCAGGGAAATTGCTCTAAATTTAGAACTAAAGAAGAATAACCAAGTGCAATCTTGGTTGGAACCCAGATTAGGAAAACAAAAAACCCAGCTATGAGACGTTTTTTGGAACAACAGAGGAAATTCAAATATGGACTGTATGTTAAATGGTATTATATAACTCATGTTAATTTTCTTGAGTATGATCATTATACTGGGATAGGTTATAGAAAAGATATCCTTCTCAGCGCTTCCAGTGCAGGGGGCGCAGGTTTGACCCCTGGTCAGGGAACTAAGATCCCACATGCTCTTCGGCTCGGTCAAAAAAAAAAAAAAGGCAAAAAGAGTAAAATTAGAAAAGATATCCTTATTCTTAAGCAATTCTCCCTTTCTCTCTTTCCTTCCACATGTGTGTATGTGTGTATATATATGAATAGCAAAGAATTTATACAAGTCAAAATATTTCAGATATATATTTGTATGAATATGTGCATAGATAGATAAATAGGTAAGGCAAATGTGATAAAATATTAAAAAGTGGTGAATTTAGGTAAAGAATATATGTCTTCATTGTACTATCCTTTCAACTTTTCTATAGTTTTCTTGTTGTTGCTGTTGGTTTATTTGTTTTCAAAATAAAAATTGCGGGGGAGGCATGGAAGTGTTTCAAAACAGTTCAAACAGTTCAAAACAGTTCAAAACAGTTTTGTAACAAACCCCAATATATAGTTAAGCACCAATATAGTTTCAATATTTGACATAAAAACGGAAGTGAACTTTTATGTCATAATTTTCTTGTAGATTCTCTTATTCTCAATTTAATAATTGCCTTTCAAGAAGTATTTGCTCTAAGTACAAAATTTTCCAAAGCAAAGAAATTAAGTGCTACAGAAATTAAATGCAAAAAAAGTACAAATCATTTTGCAATATATATAGATAGATATGTCAAGTCATTATGTGGGATACCTTAAATTTATACAGAGCTCTGTGTCAATTATATCTCAATAAAACTGGGGGAAAATAAGTACTATAAAAGTTAAAATGTAGAGCCATTTTCTCATGATTCACAATTCTTTTTATTCCTGAGTTTTCAGAAATCCCATCTGTGTTTGCCCGTGTGACCATGTCCAACAGTGAAAAGGTGAATAAAGTTTCAGGGTGTAACTATAAAAATGCTTTGAGTTCCTATTCTTTAAGATATCAGACTATAGACCATAGCTTATAATTTTCTTAATAACCTTAATAGCGCATA
The DNA here is from genome assembly GCF_008692025.1 of Phocoena sinus. Taxonomy (NCBI): domain Eukaryota; kingdom Metazoa; phylum Chordata; class Mammalia; order Artiodactyla; family Phocoenidae; genus Phocoena; species Phocoena sinus. The sequence continues at coordinate 12,294,096 of NC_045764.1, forward strand.
AGATTTGTTTAAGCAGATTGTCCATTGAGTTGATCTCATTAATCCAAACTGTCAAATTTTAAAATATTTTTATGTTCTGATTTTGTCAAGTATAACTAACTGATGAAACTGTACCAAATTAAACGCACTTTGCCAGCATTAGCCTTTTTATTAAATTGGTCTAGCACAGTCCTCCCTATGTGCATTTGTGGAGATTAGTTGTAACTTGCATATTTTATATCTAGATTAGGGGATCCTTCTGGAATGCTACAGACTTGTTTCGCTTTGTTGATTCAATAATTTGTTGCAAGTCTTGCAAAAAAAGGATTCAGCTGGATCATAAAAGCTACACCCAGTAAATGCTTCAGAAACACATCCTGGACGGAGCAATTTTGTTTTCTGCTCAGCAGTTGCCTGAGTCACCAGATGACTTGTTGGATCTTGAGAGCCTGCTTAAGTAGAACAGCCTCGAGCCATGAATCAGAGCAGCTGTTTGCAGTGTGCTTATTTCACATCGAGTTCAATAAATGGACTGTGGATTTTTTTTCCTTGTAATATTCACATCACTAGATTTCTTCTGAAGCATTTATAATCGAAACACCATTCAAATTCTTTTGTGTTATCCTGTAGGTATTAAACAATTTGGCAGAGTCAGAGGTTGCTAAAATATTTCAGGGAGCATGCAACCCATTCTTTCAGTGAGATACCAAACGTTCTGCAATGGCATGGGAATATTCCTCTATGTTTTGTGGAAGGCAAGTTCAAAGTTCTCTGATTAATCACCAAAGAGAAACCTAGTAATTATGATGTACTTTCTTTCTTGGTGAAATCAAGGTTTGTACGATGGATACATTTGTAGCCAATTATTTGTTATGTAATATGGCATAGATAGATCAGATTTGAAGAATAACAATAACAAGTTTGCACAGAAAGGTCCACTCTTGAGTATATAGGGTTTGGGAATTGCAAACCCTATATATATAATGGTTGGGCCATTTCCCCCGATGGGTCATTTTGACATTAATGGATTAAGAACTCAGGAAAGTGTTAAAAAAAAAAAAAAAAAAAAAAAAAAGAACGACTCAGGAGTAACAGTAAACCTATGTTCCCAAATAGAATGGTGCATCCCCTTGTTACATTTTATTCAATAGTGTCTTTACCAAAGGATCTTACACACTGTATATGCGAATGCTTAATTAAAGGCTTACTGATTATTAATTGATTGGGAGGAGAAGGTATGAGGAAGTAAAGGACAATTAAATCCCAAATAAAATGTGTTGTCTGGACAGCCAAGATAAAGATGGAGCAATATACAATCAGTCTGGTACCACTTGGAACAGCTGACATTTCATTCAGAGTGTTTACGAGCAAGTGGAAATGGCCCTTCAAAGCTCTTCCATTCTTCCCTTCACTCTTGAGCTCTGTTCTCTGTGGAAGTAATTGGCTACTGAATTTCGGAGGCTGCAGGAAACATTCAGAAGTGACTCATCTTGTGATGCAAGTGGACTCACATGGAATGCCTCTGGAGGAAAGATTTTTTTAAATCTACCTTCTTAACAATAGGTTGTCATCTATTTAATCATATCTTCTAAAGTGTGTTTTGAAAACCTTTGGGCTGTAATTCTAAGAGAAGGCACTACCAGCAGCTCCGGCCCCCTGGTCCTGAGGGGTTTTCCGAGTGTCAGCCCTGAATCCTCTGCCTTGTTTCCTTGTGGAGTTCAGGCATGCTTCCTGAAAAAGATGTAAACAACCAAATAGCTCCTTCCTCACCTTCCCACCTTGTCCTCCATCCCCCATGTGGTTTTGCAGGAGACCTTTTCCTGCGTCCCAACGAGTCCCCTAGAATTACTATAACTAGCCCCAGACAATCCATGAAAACCTTCTTGAGTCACCAGACACGTTTTAAATTTTTATCATTATTTTTTAATAATACCTGTTACTTGTACTGACATCATGGATTCACAAGCCAGTATTTCATGCATCAAGGTAATTCATCAAGTTCCCAGACTGCCTCCAGGTAGTTATTAAAATAGTGTATCTTCTTACCTATATATTATTTCATGGATACATGTACAATAACTTATTAAAACAATTTCATTTTAAAAACGATTACGATTCTAGTTTTTCAATGTTATAAGTAGTATCGATGTAAACATCCAATTTTGTGTATATTTCTATAGAATATAGTTCTCATATCCATGATAATGTTTAATCCTTTTCCCAGGTTGTATCTGATAGCTCAAAATTTGTCAATTTACAGACTTAGATAGATTGAATTGTTTTTCTCTAACTGCATTACTTGTCACTTGCCCTTAATAAGGCTCCGCCTGCCTTATTTTCTGCCTACAAACGTAGACTTGAAATTTCCTCCCTTCATTGATTTGTTAATTCCTGCTTAGTGAGTTTACTATACCCATAAATCTCAGAGCTCGTGGTATACTGCTCTTCCAAATTAACTATAACACTATTAAAGTTTTTAGCTAAAGAATTGAAGCTGTAGATTATTTTCTATGACCTCTCTTTAACTGCTTTCCCAAACAAACTATTCTGTGATGAATCCCAGAACTTTAAGGCTTTAGAGCTGAAGGTATCCTTATAGATCTTATCAAAAGCTCCTTTTTAGGGACTTCCCTGGTAGTCCAGTGGTTAAGAATCTGCCTTCTATTGCAGGGGATACAGGTTCAATCCCCGGTTGGGGAACTAAGCTCCCATAGACTGCAGGGCCACTAACCCGCGTGCTGCAACAAACGAGCCTGCACACTGCAATGAAAGACTCCGCGTGCTGCAACTAAGAGCCAACGCAGCCAATAAATAAAAAAAAAAAATTTTAAGTTCCTTATCAGAGGCCCCTGAGATTCAAACAATATAAATTATCTCTATCCTTACGCCTTTGTCCACGCTGATTTACCACCTCAAAGAACTGTTTTAAATTACTAAGACTTCATTTCCCCTTTACCTTTGCTTCAAGATGCCTAATGCCTCTTTTCCAGTTCAGAAACTGGAGAAAGTTATCTCTGAGGATGTGACTGTGTGTGTGTGTGTGTGAGTGTGTGTGTGGGATATAACAAGTTGGGTCAAGCATTGGTATATCTTAAACAATTGGAAATTCATACTTTTTTTAATTAATTAATTTTATTTTATTTATCTTTGGCTGCGTTGGGTCTTCATTGCTGCGCATGGGACTTCTCTAGTTGTGGCGAACGGGGGCTACTCTTTGTTGCAGTGCACAGGCTTCTCTTTGTGGTGGCTTCTCTTGTTGCAGAGCATGGGCTCTAGGTGTGCGGGCTTCAGTAGTTGCAGCACTGAAGGCTCAGTAGTTGTGGCGCACGGGCTTAGCTGCTCCGCAGCATATGGGATCTTCCCAGACCAGGGCTCTAACCTGTGTCCCCTGCATTGGCAGGCGGATTCTTAACCACTGTGCCACCAGGGAAGCCTGGAAATTCATATTTTAAACACACACACACAGAAAAAACTATTAGGTCATGATCTTGTCACATGAGCTGGTTCCAGACTAAAAGGTCAGGTTGACAAGTTCCTCTCCATATTTTTCTGCTTCTGGGAAGCCCAGGCTAGTTTTCTTCCCTGAGTCAGAAAGGAGCTGATAAAACAAACTCACACAAAGCTATGAGTGATTCAATACTTAACTTTTTGCGGGTAATGCATTAAGGATGTATCAGAAGGCATGGCTTCATACAAATAAGGAACTGCTGATTCTGGGGATTTTGACCATCAGCCAGAATAGCAGATATTTCCAAGTTTCAAATCAATAATTTATTCAATAAGCATTTACTGATTACCTTCCATGACTAGACACTGTACTAGCCATTGGGGATACTCAGAGGCCCTGGCATTCAAGGAGCTTGTGATATAGTACGGGAGACAGCAAAGAGACAATTATAATACGTTATAATAGAATACGAGCAGGTATAAAGACATGCCCAAGATGTGGGATGCCAGGAGAAAAGAAGTACAAGAATAGAAATTGTGTTTGCCCCACATCCTTGGCACCGTTTTCTTTTTCGTAGCAGTCATAGGGTGAAGAGGGTTGATCCTAGCTCTAGGGGATGGGCCCTGGGGAACCTAAGCCACTCAGCACCCACATGGTTCTCATTGGACACAGGGCATCCCCCAGGACACTGGTTCATTCACGTACTGTAGTTCAGATCACTGATAGGTAAGGAGAGGTTTTCTGAGAACTTCTGGTAAAGAAGTGTTCATGTTTCTTCTTCTGTTAATTGAGATATGATTCACACACCGTAATATCCACCCTTTTACTTTTTTTGGCTGCACCATGCAGCATGTGGGATCTTAGTTCCCCGACCAAGGATCGAACCCACGCCCCCTGCATTGGAAGCGTGGAGTCTTAACCACTGGACTGCCAGGGAATTTCCCCACCCTTTCAAAGTGTACAATTCAGTGGTTTCAGCATACTCACAGAGTTGTGCAACCATCACTTCTAATTCCAGAACATTTTCATCACCCCCAAAGAAACCTTGTATCTCTTCTCCTTTCCCTGCAGCCTCTGACAACCATGAATCCACTTTGTCTCTTTTGCCCGTTCTGGATACTTCATGTAAATGGAATCATCCAGCACATGGCTTTCTGTATCTGGCTTCTTTCCTTGGGCACAACGTGTTCAAGACCGACAAAAACAAACAAACACCCCGCAAACACTCTTTCATTGATATTGCTTAAAATTTTCCCTTAAAATAGTAGGAAAAGGATTCACATGGACTCCACAAACTTGTCTTGAATCTGTTATTAATTCATTTTAAAATGGAAGATTACATTCCAGATGTTCATTTTCCTCAGTTACTATGAAAGGTTCAGACTATAATCTGAGGACTAATGCCAAGCTTTGCACTGTTGTAAAGTACTCAAGTAACAAACGAACGTGCTTCTTTGTAACTTTTTGCTATACTGTTACCTGGGGAGAAAGTTTGCACTAAGTCTAAACTATGGCTAAGCCAAGAGAGGATTCCCTCATTCAGCTCATTTCTCCTTGAATAATTCATTTGGCAAAGTTCCTTTTACTGCAAGCCTAGATGAGAGTGTCTTATTGTGTCTTAATGAATTTTAATTGTATCTCTCCGTATCTTGATGTCAACAGTATCTTATTTATTACTATATTTTGATCACTTTTAATAATTCTTCGGACTCCAAAGCTTGAAACAATTTGTAGTTTTGTTTTTTATTCTCATTGTCTTCTCGGACGGCCAGCTCAGTGAATAAGCTGATGGGACCAATGTGTCCAAGATCATGGGCTTGGCTTGTGATGTCTTCCCTCTGGCCACAGACTGTCCCCCTGACCCTCCCCCCCACCCATATTGTGATTTGTAATAAGAAATATATATGTTGGTCTTCACCTCATTTCTGACATGGAGTTCCCAAAGCCCTTGGAATTTCCTAAAGGATAGAGTGATAAAGATGTCTTTTGTTATTCATAACAAGCCCCTTTCCGACACACCTGAGTTTATGTTAATAAGTGACTTTTGGGTGACTTCCCCGGCAGTCCAGTGGTTAAAACTCCCCGCTTCCACTGCAGGGGCCACTGGTTCCATCCCTGGTCGGGGAACTAAGGTCCCTGCATGCCACACGGCATGACCAAAAAAAAAAAAGATGATTTTTGGAAAGCCCTAAGGATGGGGGCTGGTTGCCAGGGGAACCAATCAGGATTAAATCAAATTAGTGGACTGGAACTTTCAATCCCACCCACCAACTTCCAGGGAGGGGAGACGGGCTGGAGGTTAAATCAGTCACAAGTGACCAGAGTTCTAGTCCAGCATGGCTATGTAATGAAGCCTCCATAAATACCCAATAAGAAAGGTTTGGAGAGCTTCCAGGCTGGGGACACATGGAAGTACTGGGAAGCTGGTGCACCGGAGGTGTCCTTGCTGTCTTCCTCAGACCTTGCCTTATGCATCTCTTCCATCTAGAATAAACCAGTAATCGACTAAGTACACTGTATTCCTGAGTTCTGTGAGCCACTCTAGGAAATGAATTGATAGCTAATTTAATTAGCTGGTCAGTCAGAAGCACAAGTGACAACCTGCACTTTCAATTGGCCCCGGAAGGGGGAGGACAGGGGCATTCTTGCGGTACTGAGCCTTTAGCCTGTGGGATCTGATGCTGTCTCCAGGTAAATAGTGTCAGAATTGAGTTAACTTGTAGGACGCCCAGCTGGTGTTGCAGAATGGCTTGATGTGTAGAAAACCCACACATCTGGGGTCAGAAGTGAAGCAGTGTTGTAGTGGAGTACTGAGGATAGAGAAGACACACAGGAGTGGGTTTTTTCCTTTAGACTCCTTAACCTCCGTCTCTAACATGCACCTGTGTAGTCATCCGGCTGAAGTGCTGGGTTAGCTGAGGGGATGAAGTGCAACTAACTGAATTCTCCAGTCCAAACACTTGCCCTTCAAACAAAGGGCCATTAGCCTTTAATTTGCTGAGGATGGCAATCAGTAATGTTCTAAGGCTTAGTTTCTCTCCTTATAAAAATATGATTAATATGAATAATTATGAAGACTATGCACCACCACATAAAAGCAAAAGCCATGAAATTATTTGTGCCTTATGAGTACAACCATTTAAGAATGTTTGCAGTTTAAATAGCCCAAGAATGAAAGGGAAAACCAAAAAGGAAAAGCAATTATTTTTTACAGAGGTAAAAATTTTACAAAATTTTATTTATAAATAAAACAATTATTTTATTTATGAACAAATGTTTCTTTAAATGAACAGATGTTCAAAACCCCTCTAGACTTCACTCCCACTTTCCCTTTATGTCCAAATAAAATGGCTTAATTAGACATCCCCATATTCTCCTAGGATTTTTTTTAAACCCCCAGTATAGATACAGGGGGAGGAGACTTCAGTCTCCTGTCCGTTTCCACTTGCCCATGTGCCTGGGGCTGAAGTCCATTCTCAGCACAGCTCCCTAAGCAGAGACCAGCCTCTTCTCCTTCAAGGCAAAATCACTATTAACTCAAGGCTATTCGCTCATTCTTATCTTGCTGACTCTTTGAAGAAAAAGAGGGGGTGACAGAATAGCACAGAACACAAAACAGCTTGAAACTGGATGTTACATCCATTTTCACCCCACCATACATAACTTCCCAAGAAATTTTTCTCTTCTGTCTCTGACCAGATCAAATGACCCTATAAATATACTCTCACCCAAGCTCTTCTTAACATTTAAGGCAGTTTTAATTCTGCATTCATGTGTGTGGTTACTTGGATTAATAACTGTCTCTCCCACTGTATTATAAGCTCTATAAGGGCGGGGTCCATTTTTGGTTTTGTTCACCATTGTATTCCCAGCACCTAGTATAGCACCTGGCCTGTAGTAAACATTCAGTAAATATTTGCTGGGACTTCCCTGGTGGCGCAGTGGTTAAGAACCCTCCTGCCAATGCAGGAACACGGGTTCGAGCCCTGGTCCGGGAAGATCCCACGTGCTGCGGAGCAACTAAGCCCATGAGCCACAACTACTGAGCCTGCGCTCTAGAGCCCATGAGCCACAACTACCGAGCCCACATGCCACAACTACTGAAGCCCGTGTGCCTAGAGCCCATGCTCGGCAACAAGAGAAGCCACTGCAATGAGAAGCCCGCACACCGCAACGAAGAGTAGCCCCTGCTCGCTACGACTAGAGAAAGCCCGCTCGTGGCAACGGAGACCCAACGCAGCCATAAATAAATAAATAAATAAATAAATTTTTAAAAACTAAAAAAAAATATTTGCTGAGTAAATGAGTAATGATTGTTAACATTTATTGAGCACATGAGATTTTATAGGCATTGTGCTTATGTGCTATTTATGGGTCAGACATTGTTCTTAGTGCTGTCTGTCTAATGTCTCATTTAATACTCATAAAAACTTTGTGAGATATATATTGTTATTATATCTGTTACACTAATGACCAAAAAAACTGAGGCACAGAGAGGTTATGTGATTGCCCAAAGGCCACACAGCTTCTAAGTGGAGGAATTGGGATTCAAGCAATCTGTGTCCTGAGCCCATGATCCTAACCTGTATACAAGCTATGTATTTAAATGGATGAATCAGTGAATAGAGAGGCAGATTCAATGAACTATTTATCCTGTAAAAAATTTATTGTCCATCTATTTTTCTAGGCATTTGGAATAAGGTACAGATGAAACAATTCACTTCTCTCATGTAGCTTATATTAGTGTGTGTGTGCACATGTGTGTGCTTGCACATGAGATAAACAATCAGCAAATGAATATATACTATGTCAGGTGGTGATAAGTGTTATGACAAAAAAATAAAGCAAAAGAGGGAAATGGAGAATAAAGACAAGTTTCTGCCAGCGTGGTCAGGGAAGGCTTTTTTAGAAGTGCTATTTCCAACAGCTGAGGATTGAAGCCAAAGAGAAGTTATAGAGATGATTGAGAAATAAATAATTCCATTAAAAGGATCTGAGCAGATAAAATTCAAAGCAGGTATTTATTAAAGCTTCGTACAAGCCCAGGGCTGGAGAAAGCAGCAAAATATCCTGGGAGGTCATTTTACACAGCATAGTGGTGGCGGTTTTAAATTCCAGGGTAATGGAGATAAGTCAGCCCTGAAGTATCCCTGCTCTGTCTTTGGCTGGTTTGCTGGGGTGCCGCCTGCTGCATGGTCCTGGCAGGCTCCAGGGGAGAGGCAGCACCACCCAAAATATACAACATCACCATCTAAACGCACCTCTGATTCATTGAACCAAATAAAAATCGAATATAATCTTCTATGCATCCACAGATCAGCCCATGTACTTGCTTTCCTGGGACTTTTGAAGGGAAATGTGCTTTTTTAGACGTCTGGGGCTGAGGTCCACTAAAGGATCCATGCATGTCGCTCAGATGTTTTGTTGATGCCCAGGTGGTAGGTTGAGCACTTAGACCACCTGACTCAATGTTGTCTAAGAGGAAAGTCTTGAGAACATGACACCTAATTGGAAAAAAAAAAAATCAAGTAGGTGTTGAGTGGCCTCTACTATCACTAGAGTTTCTAAACAAGGCTGAAATTCACCCACTGGTGCTTTGGATCTTTTCACTACAATCACTTCTCTCCATACCTGGCCTTTTTTTGCTTTCCCTTCCTCCCTTCCTTCCTTCCTTCCTTCCTCCCTCTCTCCCTCTTTCTTTCTTTCCTTCCTTCCTTCCTTCCTTTCCTTCCTCTCTCTCTCTCTCTTTCTTTCTTTTCTTTTCTTTTCTAATTCATTCAGTAGAGGTACACAAACCAGCAAAGCCACATCCAGGACAGCTGGTTAACTGATACACCTTGAGGTTTTTGAAAACAAAAGAGCTGAACATTTCCTTTGTGCCAAAGGAGACGAAGTAGAGGTTGGCTAAGATGCTGCATTTTATTAAGAAGCCCATTTAGTCAGAATGATTTCCTGACTGAGGAGGTAAATTACCCGTTCAGTCCTTCCTCTACTGATCTGCCCAAAGGCCAATAAAATATAGATTCTGTCTCAGAAAACTGAGACGTAAATAAAAGTTGTTAAACTAACATTTCATTAGCAATGCAGCAGAAATGTCCATAACCACTACGTCTGAGAAGGCATCACCATCTGTTTCTCTGTCTTTGAGGTGATACTACTCACAACTCTTGTTTAGATAAACAAGTTTAGATAAACCCCCAGATGTTGCTGTTGGTATTATTGAAGGTTAGTTCTTCTTCTTTCTTTTAAAATCCTACCCATTCTTCCAGGTTCTTTTTATTTTTTTATTTTTTACTGTTTTGGCCCTGCAGTTTGCAGGATCTTAGTTTCCTGACCAGGGATAGAACCTGGGGCCCCGGCAGTGAAAGCCTGGAATCCTAACCACTAGGCCACAAGGGAATTCCCAATGAAAGAGTTTTGTTTTTAAATTTAGTTTCCATACATTACCATACGGTTTTTTTTTTTAATAAATTTTTATTTATTTTATTTATTTATTTTTGGTTGCATTGGGTCTTCATTGCTGTGCATGGGCCTCTCACCTCGGTGGTCTCTCTTGCGGAGCACGGGTCCAGGCGCGCGGGCTTCAGTAGTTGTGGCATGAGGGCTCAGCAGTTGTGGTGCACAGGCTCAGCAGTTGTGGCACACGGGCCCAGTTGCTCCACAGCATGTGGGATCCTTCCGGACCAGGGCTTGAACCCACGTCCCCTTCCCTGTCAGGTGGACACCCAGCCACTGTGCCACCAGGGAAGCCCCCCAGTGAAAGAGTTTTGAGCACCTTCTATGTGCCACATGCAATGCCTGCACCACTTACACAAAGATAAATAAGGCCCTTTCCTGGAGATGATCATAATCTATGAGACAGAGATACACAAACACAACTAAGAACAACGCAAGTCAGTGTGCCATAGCCAGGGCCAGGCACTTTCTCAGGAATACCGTGTATCTGGAGCCTTTGTTCATGCTGTTTCCAGAACTGATTCTCTTTTCCTCTCCACCTATCCAGACTGTATTCAGCTTCCATTCCTGGGTCCACATCAAGCTTTTCTAAGAAAATTTCACTGAGTCTTCCTCCTTCATTTTTTCCCTCTTTCTTTCTTAGCATTTCGTTTTCTTCACATTTACTACATCATTTGGAGTTTTCACTGTACAAAACAGCAGTTTGTTGTAGACTGTTTTACAGAAATGTGTATCATTTTACACGCATTAGTTTTGTCTTCTTCATCAATGTGTAAGTTTCCAGAAGACCAGACGTCTCCTCTGTATTCTGTGCCAAACTTAATGCTAAAAGTACAGCTAAATATTTATTGTGGGGTTGGGTCTGCCGTTCTCATTTGGCTACCTTTGCTTCTAAAATCCTGATTGTTAAGTTCTCCCATAGTTCAAGCATGATCAATTAATTTCACAACTGTAATTTGTTTTGTCACATCTAGATTCAATGAGCTGAAGGCAATGAGTTGCCTTAAATTTCCAGGCCAGATGTGATATTTCAAATCTAATAGTGTTCTTACGTAACACCTAATACATGCTATTCGGGACGTGCAGTTTTTTACTTTCTTTTTTATTAGTGTAATAAATATTAAGTGTCTCTGCTTATAGGCCAGGCATGTTTTGTTGTGAAAGAAAAGGGTGTATGTGGTCAGAAGTAAAGGAGTCACAACTAGAAACGAGCTCCACTATTGTCTTTATTTCTTTCATCCCTTATGCTTCAAAGCTCCTTTGCAGTGAATTCTGGGACTGGGTTTCTCACGTCGGGCCGTTTCCTGGGTTAAACTCCTATCCCACTTTCCCCTCAGGGCCTCCTCTTCAGCTGTGACTAAACGTTCAGTATTTCATCTCCTAGATACTCATTGATGTGATACTAAGCCAATCACTCCATTCAGTTGAACATTCTCTGAGCTCAGTTCTCTCATATGATAAAGGAATGTTATTGCACACCGTTGAATTAATAATGTAAATGAGGGACTTCCCTGGTGGTCCAGTGGTAAAGAATCTGCCTTCCAAGGCAGGAGACGCAGGTTCGATCCCTGGTTGGGGAACTAAGGTCCCAGAGGCTGCAGGGCAACTAAGCCCGGGTGACACAACCACTGAGCTCGGGCACCTCAACTTAGAGAGCCCACGGTGCCACAAACTACAGAACCCACGCACTCTGGAACACACGCGCCACAACTAGAGAGAAGCTGATGCGCTGCAGTGAAAGATCCTGCGTTCCTCAACGAAGATCTGGCAAGCCGCAGCTGAGAACCAACGCAGCCAAAAATAAATTAAATAAATAAATAAGTAAATAATAAATCTTCAAAAAAAAAAAAGTAACGTAAATGAGAGCCTTCTTGCTCCCCAGCCATCTTGGCAGCTGCTCGAAAAAGTCACTGGAGTTGCTCAACTCTAGGCTCCAACTCGTTATGAAAAGTGGAAAGTATGTGCTGGGGTACAAGCAGACTCTGAAAATGATCAGACAAGGCAAAGTGAAACTGGTCAGCCTTGCCAACGACTGCCCAGCCTTGAGGAAATCTGAAATAGAGTATTATGCCATGTTGGCCAAAACTGGTGTCCATCACCACACTAGCAATAATATTGACTTGGGCACAGCGTGTGGAAAATACTACAGAGTATGCACACTGGCTATCATTGATCCAGGTGATTCTGTTATCATTAGAAGCATGCCAGAACAGACTGGTGAAAAGTAAATCATGCACAATTTTTCTTCAATAAAACTGGCCAAAGCTTGTTTTTTTTTAAAAAAAAAAACGAATAATAATAATAAGGTAAATGAGAGAAGCATTTTCTGGACCTTCAGGACCTGTGCAAACATCAGATGTTACCATCATCATCTTCATCATTGTTATTATCTCCATCACTACCTTGTTTGCAAAGTTACTTAAGAAGGGTGATGGGATGGAAGGAATCCTGGTAGATATTACTACTGCTCCCCAGCATCAGCTCCCCTCTACCTCCTGAGCACTTGGAAGAAAAGACTTTTCAGTTGCCTTTGCAATTGGTGGAGCCCCGTGACTCTCTCTGATCAATGGAGTGGGTGGAATGGGCCAAAGTATCTAATAACCGGTGCCTGACACTTTCTCCTTCTTTTTCTTGGTAAAATGACTCAAGAGGCCTTGTGTTCCAGATAGACAGAGCTTCTATCAGCTGGATCCCGAAGTGGCTGTGTGCAGCAGAACTTCCTGCCAACCCTGTGGGACTTGTAGTGTGAATAAGGAATTAACTTTTGTTGAATTGAGTCACTGAGATTTAGGATCGGTTGTTGCTGTAGCATACAACAGCCTAATACACCGATACACTGTGACAGACCAACGGATAAAGAAATCCTGGATGTAGCTGTGGCCTAACTACCTGTATGTCCTTGACTGAGTGGACTAACGTATACCAGTTCTAAGGTCCCTTCAGCTCTGAAATCTCTGACATTTCAACACGCAAAGCAATCCCATGCCAATGACAGAGAAATGTTACCTATCATTTAAGGAATAAAATGAAATTTTAGCTTATAGAAAATCATCTCAGAGAATGAATCAAGCTAGAATAACTTGTAGAATTGAGACAATATTTTTTAACTGTTTTATACACACACCAGCCTTTTAAAGAGAGTGTGTTAAAATAGTTGCATTAAGGAGAATCAGTGACTCGTGGTCATTATTATGAACCTTAGTTATTTTACAGTGATGGCCTCAGGGCCAGTGACGAGTATAAGTCTCCTTGTTACTCACAGTGGCCTAAGACTCCCATGTGATCTGAATTCTTGTTATGAATTTTTTAGTCTCTTTTGTGCCAGCCGTTACCTTTCATTGCTGTCAATGTCCTGATCATTTTCAGCAGCTCGTCCCCCAACTTTTATTGGCTGTAGAGGTAGAAAGCAGATATCAGACTGTTAGAATTATACATGATGGTTAGGATATATAGGGTCTGAGTAAGAGGTTAAGAAGATTTCCTAGGAGTAAAGCAAATAGGTCCTCAACATGAACTTTGTAGCTTCTAAGGATACACATCTTTTTGCTTCATTTCTTATTCTCACTAATATTGCACAAAGGTGAATTTTCCCAGTAACTGGGGTCTGGTAGACAGTGTGCTAATGTATTCGATTCTCTACAGCAGCCCTAGCAACACAGATGCATAATTAAGTTGCTGATATGGGCCTGACAGCTTTAGAGAGAATTCTCAGGCCATTTGCCAAAACTAACATCATGGGAAGAACTAAATAATTTGTTTCTCATGACAATTTGGTGAAGCAATATAGCATAACAATTAAGTGTGTAGGCTCTGGAGTGTGACTGTCAGTGCTCAGAGCCCAAGTGCACAGAGCTTACCCTTGCAAGCTCTGTGAACTTGGGCAAGTAAGTCCACCTCTTGGTGTCTCCATTTCTCCTTTTTAAATTGATATAATCAACTAAATGAGTAGCGTGTTGAGTGCTTAGAAAAGTTCCTGGCATTGTCAGCACTCAGTAAATGTTAGACTTATAATAATTATTTTTCTTGGTCCTTTTAGTATACTTACTGTATTGGTCAGGGTTCTCCAGAGAAACAGAAACAATGGGATATAAGTGAAATAGAGAAAGATTTATTATGAAGGATTGGCTCATGTGACTATGGAAGCCGAGAAGTCCCACAATCCACTGTAGATTGAGGAGGACCAAACTGAAGGACCAAGAAGGCTGGTGATATAGTTCTGTACCAAACCTGGAGGCTCGAGAACTGCAAGCCGATGGAGTTAAGTGCCAGCCTAAGTCCGGGGGCCTGAGAGCCAAGAGCATCCCTGTCTGAGGACAAGAGAAGATAGATGTCCAAGCTCAAGCAGAGAGCAAATTCGCCCTTCCTCCACCTTCTTGTTCTATGCAGTTCCTCAACAGATTGGATAATGCCTGCCCACCTTGGTGAGGGGAATCTTTACTCAGTCTACCCATTCAAGTGCTAATCTCTTCTGGAGGCACCCTCACAGACACACCCAGAAACAATGTTTTACCAGCTCTCTGGGCATCCCTTAGCCCAGTCAAGCTGATATAAAATTAACCATCATATTTACAATTATCAACATTAAGTGCTACAAATAATATAATGGTATCCTCTGATTAATCTGTTAATTTTTCATTGGTCACTCTGTTAGGGTTCTCCAGAGAAATAGAACCAATAGGATGATTGTATATAATATAGTATATAGATAGATTTATTTTAGGAAATTGACTTACGTGATTATGGAGACTGGCAAATCCAAAATCTGCAGTGTGGACAAGCAGGCTATAGACCCAGAGGAGAGCTGATGCTACTGTTCTGATTTGAAGATCATCAGGCTGAAGACTCAAGAAAGAGCCAATGTCCGAGTTCAAGTCCACAGATCATCTGCTGCAGAATTCCCTCTTGTTCAGGTAGAGGACAGTCTTTTGTTCTAGCTGGGCCTTCGAATGATTGGGTGAGGCCCACCCACATTACAGAGGATAATAGGCTTTATTCAGAATCCACCGATTTAAATGTTAATCTCATCCAAACCACCCCCCCACCCCGCCACAGAAATATCTGGAATAATGTCTGACCACAGATCTGGGCACCATGGCCCAGGCATATTGACACATAAAACTAACAATCACAGGGCTTCCCTGGTGGCGCAGTGGTTGAGCGTCCGCCTGCCGATGCAGGGGACACAGGTTCGTGCCCCGGTCCGGGAAGATCCCACATGCCGCAGAGCGGTTGGGCCCGTGAGCCATGGCCTCTGAGCCTGCACGTCCGGAGCCTGTGCTCCGCAACGGGAGAGGCCACAACAGTGAGAGGCCCGCGTACCACACACAAAAAAAGAAAACAACTAACAATCACAGACACATATCATGTCTCCTTACTGGGCCAGTCTCTTCAGCTTGTGGCTTGAATCTAGCCCTAGAATTTCCCGATGGGAAGTTCTCATTTGCAATCTTCTCCCTCTCCTCACTTATACATTGAAGAAAGAAGGGGTTTCCTTTTTTGTGAAGGAGGGAGCAGAACATGAAGATCTCTCTAGCCTGAAATATCTTGTTTCTCCCTTGGTTGCAAATGAATTCCTGCAACCATCAGGCACTGGCATCTTGGATTAATCTCTAAGCCTACCCTTTAGAAAGCAGCCAACAGGATTTGCCTGCCTAGTTCTCTTGGTGTCAACTACTAGGTACACAGCTCTTTAGGAATGGCCTTTTTAAAGAACTTATTCGGAGTTAGTCATTGATTCACTTGATAAATACTTAATGAACACCTACTATGTGGATGGCATGGGTTGTCCTGGGGATACAAGGATGAATAAGAAACAGATTTTATCCATCAAAATCAGTCATATTAAGGAAGTTTTTATGATTTCTCTGGCTTCCCAAAAAACTGACCTAATTTGGTCACATGCAATTCTTAGGTTTCTTTAGATAAATGCTGTATCCTTTAAAGGAGTTTGATGAAGGTCAAGGTTAGCTATTTCCCCTTGCTCTCAGCTTATAATGAAAGCAAGTCTCAGACATTTATTTAAAAAAACATTCAAAATCAAAAGCAAAAACAAACAAACAAAAGAGAAATTAAAAAACACTCATTAGCAAGTAGGGCCCAAACAGTTTATGTAGCGTAGCCTGTTCAGAGAGGTCCACAAAGTTTGTTCTTTCAGGTGCTCTGACTACTGCCAGGTGTGGATGGTTCCCTTGAAGCAGATGTGATAACTTTCCAGAAGCAAGCTCCTAGGCCCTTTCAGTGGGCATCAGGCAACTATACAGCAAAGGCTGGACAGAAGGCAAGGGGTCAAGCCCCATCCCTCAGGGTTTAAGTTACAGCCTTCCTGAGGTTCTTGCATACTGTTCCTGCAAGGGTGGGAGGATTTATGAACTACGTTAGCTGATTTACATAGCTTGAAGATCTTAAAATTCACCAGTTCAAGCCTGCTTCTACCATCTGCCGTGATAGTCAATAGACCACTACATTCAATAAAAGCCCACTGCTGACGTGCCATATATTAACTGGCACAGTGTGGCTTGTTGCTTTAGAACAGTTTACAGCAGAGCTTGAAGTAGTCCCTTCTGTCGTGTGGGCGTCCTGATAAGCCACGGTGGGTGGGCCATCCCTGGACTGTGTGCCCCTGATCAGCACCTTGGTTACATGCTTGGTTATAGCATAACCCATGTCACATGTACATAATACCTCTCAGTGTACACTAAAGTATTTCCGGGTAAATAAACATATATTATAACAATAACAACCTGGGTTTCATGCTACTGTATTCTCCTATGTCCCTGTTCTCTGCTAGTTCTCGAAATTGCTAAATTTGTATTTTTTTTCTACCACTTTTCCGAGATAGGGTTTGAAGCTGAAGGACAATGACGGATGCCTAAAATTGCAGTTACAGGATGTTAATGAGTTGGGCTGACTGCCCAGGCAAAGGCTGACTTGCAGGTTTGTTGTGGGGAAAGCCTTGCCTCTGAGTCTAGCCTTCGTGAAGGCGGGTCTAAATCCTGTATTTTATCAGTTCGTTAGGTCAGGCTACAGAGGAATACTCACACTAACCAAAATCACATTTTTGCTGTTTACACCAAGTCTTTCTTGGAAATCTATGTACCCGTGAGTCTGGATTAGTTATTGGCAAGCTGCCTTGTGACACTGGAGAAAGAACAGAGAACTAGATGGTACTATGCGGGTACTTTATCCAAGTTATGGAGAAGCCTGATGAGTGTTCCACATCTCACGAGACTAGATCCCTCTATGATGTGATGAAATGGAGCATCCTGAACAGATCTCTGTCTGATAAATTCTTACTAAACCTTCTTTCACTGATTCTAAGATTCACATTTTTAACACCTTTGGATAGATTGCATGAACTATGGTAACTGCCTTTTTATTGCTCTCCATTCAGACTTCTACCTTTCCTGAATGACCTCATTATATATTACAGTGGACATGTTACAGATGCCCTATGTCCCAGGCATGAAGATCCACTCTGGTCACATGACCAGACTTGGAGATTTCCCAAATTCCCTTCAGCCCCAGGTTCATAAATCTTCTCTCAAATGAACTCACTTCTTTTTTTTTTTTTAATTTATTTAATTAATTTATTTTTGACTGCATTTGGTTTCACTGCGGTGCCGGGCTTCTCATTGCGGTGACTTCTCTTGCTGCGGAGCACGGGCTCTAGGCGCCCGGGCTTCAGTAGTTGTGGCGCGCGGGCTCAGTAGTTATGGCTCGCGGGCTCTAGAGCGCAGGCTCAGTAGTTGTGGTGCACAGGCTTAGTTGCTCCGTGGCATGTGGGATCTTCCCGGACCAGGGATTTAACCCGTGTCCTCTGCACTGGCAGGTGGATTCTTAACCACTGAGCCACCAGGGAAGCCTGTGGACTCCCTTTTTATTTTTGCCCGTGCCATCTGGCTTGGGGGAATCTTAGTTCCCTGACCAGGGATGGAACCCGTGCCCTCTGCAGTGGAAGTGGGGAGTCCTAACCACTGGACCGCCAGGGAATCCCCATCTCATGTAGACTGACTTCTGCAGATGGCTAACCTCTAACATTTTTTTCACATTTTTATTGATTTCCCTTGTAAACTTAGATTTAAATAGAGGATACCCTTTACTACAGCAGTCAAGGGCATTTGGCAGTAAGATCTAAGTTCCATATCAAAATTACTCCTGTCCAAACTCTCGATCAAGCTTCTCATCTTGGTTTTCAGCTTTAGCCAGACAACAAGCACTTACTGATGGAATTTTATAAGAGTGGACATGTTACCTCATGGCAGCAAAATTTAAGACATTAAAATGATCTAGTCTCGGCTTCCCTGGTGGCGCAGTGGTTGAGAGTCCGCCTGCTGATGCAGGGGAGGCGGGTTCGTGCCCCGGTCCGGGAAGATCCCACATGCCGCGGAGCAGCTGGGCCCGTGAGCCATGGCTGCTGAGCCTGTGTGTCCGGAGCCTGTGCTCCGCAATGGGAGAGGCCACAACAGTGAAAGGACCGCGTATCGCAAAAAACGAACAAACAAACAAACAAAAAAAGAACTTTGGTTCTGGATGAAGCACGAAATAAAACAAGTTTACATAACAGAGCCTGTACCACATAATCTTAGATTAGGGCTGATGATAAGAGAAAAATAAGCACTTTACGCAGGATGATGCTCTAGAAAGAATTTAAATTACAAACCTACACTGAAACCCTCTGGCTTTTACTTTTGCTAGACTCTAGAACAGATAATATCCAATTGCAATATATAAATTTCTATGTTTAGAGCCAGCACTTGACTCAATCAAATCCTCATGCTATTTCATCTGAGATGTTCACACTTTTAAAAATTGGTAGGTGATATTTTCATATAAGGACACATTATATGTATACATGTTTCAGAGAAGCACTTGAAAATTTAAAATTGGGGCCTTAGTCCTATTAATTTAGCAAGTAAAAATTATTTTCGCTTATGAAATATCCAACATTTTTAAAATGGAAAACTTAAAATAGTACATTCCTCGGCTGTGGTTTAGAAGGAAGGAACACACTCTTTGAAGGCCTGGTTAGCATTCGACTTGCAGTGCGTTTTATGTGCTGCCTGCTTTTCTTGCTTTATGGATTATCTCCAACCACCCCGAGACAGGTTGATTATCTAGTTTATACTGGTGAGAAAAGAGAGGCTCAGAGATGTTAAAACAAAAACAAAAACCTTGCCCATGTACTAAAACAAGTTTTAGAGCTACTATTTTTTTTTAATGTTTAATCCAGAGCTCACAAGCTTTCCATTAACAACCATCAATGAACTCAACATGTGATACAAAAGGCCTGCATTTAGTATAATAAATTATCTGACAGTGACAGTATTGGAGGCGGGAATATGATCAGAAATGAACAATTTTATAAGGCAGAACACCTGAGAGATAAATGTAGGTAACTGATAAGAAGTGTTGTGTAGTTCATAGTTTCAAAAAACAATCATCATCATAACTTGGTCTCCTAGACACTGAAGTCTGAAGCTGCTTGATATGCTATATAGCATGGGCAAACAAAGAGGTTTTGTTCAGTACATGTTTTTGTGGGATGGTGTAACTATGCAATCCCTATAGGTCAACAAACACTGCACAGAGCTGACCAATGACTCATGAAATCTACTGTGAGATCTCCCTCCTCAGTTTCAAAATATTCATTTAGCATTGCATTAGTGAAACAGCCAACAGCTTGTCAGTCTTTTCACTATCTTGGCCTGGTTCAAAATGGATCAGGTTTTTTTTTTTTTTTTTTTTTTTTTTGCGGCACGCGGGCCTCTCACTGTCGTGGCCTCTCCCATTGCGGAGCACAGGCTCCGGACACGCAGGCTCAGCGGCCATGGCTCACGGGCCCAGCCGCTCCGCGGCATGTGGGATCCTCCCGGACCGGGGCACGAACCCGTGTCCCCTGCATCGGCAGGCGGACTCTCAACCACTGCGCCACAAGGGAAGCCCTGGATCAGGCTTTTTAACTTGGAATTTTACTCATTTAAAAAATTTCATATGCATTGTGGTAAAATAATTCACTTAAGACAATTTAATTTATACATATATTACACTTACATATACATATATTTTTTTAAATACTCTTTTCATTATATAGTAAAATTTTCCTATGTAGACTTAGAAGTTAGATTTTGAAAATAACAACCACCGTAGAGTAAAAATAGCTCTTTTTCTCCTTTCTTCAACTTCCCGAAGGAAAAATGTACTACTGTTTTGATTTCTAAAATGTACTACTGAACATGTACACAGTCATGGAAGACTGTGTTGACACTGGTTGTGAATTTTGTTTGGCATTTGGGACTTTTCATCTTTGTCTTTAAATATTAGAGTAGTGATAATGCTACAGTGATTTACAGTGATTTATTCTTTGTATTTTGAGCATCCAATACCAAACTAACTTCTTTTTACATAATTATTATGAGAGAGAAGAAAATATTTTGTTTTCTTGTAGACAACAGATTGAAATGCTTAGTTCTAAACTGAAATTACTTACTTCCAAAACCAGGCAATGACATATTGATGATATCAGAATAGCTGTTTGCTATCATTGTCAATGAGTGGTACATAATTTAAAATAAAGGATTAGCAACAGTTTCACTATAAGGAACTTATTTTTGTAGAAGCAGTAAAAATGAATTCCACACAACACGGTATAGCTTAAAACGATGCGTTAGTTCTGACCTTTTATATTAAATAGGAATGTAAATCTGATTAATCTCAGCAAAAAAATTTTTTGTCCACGAACACCTTCGTTTGTGGCCAACTGGCAGGTATAGGCAATTCATCAGGCTGCCTGCTTCCCTCTTATTATGGGATTGCTCTGAGAGCCCAAGGCTCATTATGCAAAGGGCATCGTTATTAGATGGATGCACTATTTTTCATCCTCCCGGAAGATGACCTTTAGCATAGGGAGGAAGGTCAGGAAAGCGAGGGCCGTCGAGCTTCCATCTAATGTCGCGAGGAGAGGGGTGCTGACGTAGGAAAGCAGTTCAGGCATCCAGGCCCCCAAGTGCGCGGGCCTCGCAGGAGGCTGAGCTCAGAGCTTTAGCACAGGAGAAGGCGCGGAAGAGTTCGGGGCGTGGTTGGCTGCCGCAGGGTTATCTACAGGAGTCCAGCTCCCCTGGGGACATGTCAGCGGCGGCCTGGCCCGTGCGCACCGAGAACAGGAAGCCGTGAGCCAGGCGGGCAGTGGAAGCGGCAGCGGGTCAACTCCCGGGCAGTCTCCAGGCCGCCCGTCGCGCCCGCGCCCGCGCCCCCAGGATTCCGGCGCTCTGCCGGTTCCCCGGGAGTCGCCATGGCGACGGACGCCGGGTCCTGGACTCGGCGGGAGGCGCCCGGCCCAGCTGCCACCACCGCGGCTTCGATGGAGAGCTGTGCTGACGCGCCTGAGACCGAGGAGTGCTGGAAGATCATCGAGAACCTCGAGTCCACTATTGAACAATTCCGGTTCAGCCCCAGGTGACCGGAGCGAGCTGCGGCGCCCGGGCCCGCCCTGCCTGCCTCTCCCTCAGGTCAACACGGCGCCCCGCGCTTCTTCCCGCGCTCCACCGCTTCCCGGGCTCCTGGCTCCAGGCCACAGGGCTGCTGTTTTGATTTCTAAAATGTACTACTGTACACTAAGCACGGACTCTGGAGCCAGACTGCCTGGGTTCGAATCCTAATGACACGCTACAGGGCCCAAGAGTTGGGCGAGTTAGCTAACTTCTCTGTGCCTCGTTATCTCAAAGGGGAAACAGCCGCGATGGTGATAGTGGCGCATAGTGCCTCCTTAATAGTTCATAGCGAACATCCAGTGAATTAATCTGAGTAAGGTGTTTGGAAGAATGTCATATATATAGCGTACATAGTACCACAGAAGTATTTGCCAATATAACTGTTACTGACCTTTTTCTATAGTTTTTCCATCTCATAATCCTTCTTTGCCCCCTCTGCTCCAGTTTTATTTGGATAATGTAGAGCTGATGTTTCTTGGGGGAAAAAAAAAAAAAGGTACTTTTCTTGCTAAAAACCTTTTGAAATCCGTAAGTGGCCTGCACTAGGTTAGCTGCTGTGGAGGCCCTAAGACAAGGGCCTCGTGGCGCCCGGTGGGCTGGCTGAGAGGCAAGCCCCGCCCACTGAGGCCGCTCCCCAATGGGAAGAAGGGACCAAAGCCCAGTGGTGGGGACCGACGCAGTGAAATGGTGCCGCCAGACCAGCTGCCCCCGCTCAACTGTATTAAGTGGGTGCGTTTGTTAAAAGGGATCAGAACCTGGCTGATTGGTGGTTGTGAAAATACATATTGGCAGCAGCGGATGGTAAGCTCAGTGGGCACAGTGTCTCACCTGTTCTAGTGGTTGACTGAGAGGAATGACTTCCTGCCCTGGGTTCCGCAGCATTCCGTGGTGGGGAGCTTCTCCAGCAAAACGCACTGGCGGTGCTCAGCGGCCAGACTGACAGTGCCAGGGCCTCAGTTAGTGCTTGTTGCGCGAACAGAGGAACCACTGATGCGCGTGTGAGTTTCTCTTCACCTGCAGTGCTGGGGGGTGGGGGGGGGGGAGACTGTGCCGGTTCTCAGGTGTCTGGTGTGAGCGGGAGAGGCTCAGTACTGACTGCAGTCCCGTAATGAGGGAAGAATCAGCCCATGAGGAAGCAGCAGTCCACAAACCAACATAAGCCCGTCCTTTGTGAAGTTTAGTTCTAGTCAGGAAACCAGCGATAGACAAGCAGACTCTATAATAAATAAGTTAAGTGGTGGTGAGTGCTAAGGGGGAAACAGAGCCGAAGAAATAGTGTGTGGAGTGGGGAAGGAGGTTGTAATTTTAGATACTGTGGTCAAGGAAGGCTTCTTGGAGATGACTTTGGGGGGAAGACCTGCAGGCTGGAGGGGGAACTCTCTCAGGGAACAAAGTGTTCCAGGCAAGACAGGAAGCAGAAGAGAGTGGGCGTGGGTGTCACCAGGAGGCTGGAGCAGTGGGGGGAGGAGAGAGCAGTGGAGATGAGGTCAGAGGTAAGGGGATGGTGCCGGATGGCCTGGCACCTAGATCCTTGTAAGGACTTCAGCATTGACCTTGGATGAGGTGGTCAGATGTGTTTTTTAAACACCGCCAAGCAATTCTCCAATTCTCAGCAGACACTGACTGGGTGTGTCCTGTAGTTTGCTTATTTATATATTTTTAATTGAAATATAGTTGCTGTACAATATTATGTAAGTTACAGGTGTACAATATAGTGATTCACAATTTTTAAAGGTTATACTCTTATTACAGTTCTTATAAAATATTGGCTATATTCCTCATGTTGTACATTATATCCTGTAGCTTACTTAATAGTTTGTACCTCTTAATCCCCTACGCCTGTGTTGCCCCTCCCTCTTTCCCTCTCCCTACTGGTAGCCACTATTTTGTTCTTGTGTCCTGTAGTTTAACTGGAGATAGTGTCAGATTCCATAGGTTAAGGGCTCAGTCCCACAAGACTGCCCCTGTCCTCCCTCTTCAGAGGCCAATTTCAAGTCCAGGTTGTCATCTGTGCTTCTGACAACCAGCTATAACTCAGAGGTTCCTCAGGTTCAGTTGATTTGCTAGAGTGGCTCACAGGACTCAAGAATCCAGTTCACCTACTCGGTGACTGGTTTATTACAAAGAATATTAAAGGATATGAATGAAGAGCCAGAGGAAGAGATACATAGGGCGAGGTCTGGAAGGGTCTGGAGCACAAGAGCTTCTGTCTCTGTGGAGTTTGGGGTGCGCCACCCTCCTGGCACATGAGTTCATTCTTGTTCACCAACCTGGAAGCTCTCTGAACCCTGTAATTCAGGGATGTTTATGAAGGCTTCACTGCATGGGCAGAATTGATGGAATCATTGACTTTTTGTGATTGATTCAACCTCCAGCCCTCTCCAGAGGAATTGGGGGGTGGGGTGGAAAGTTCTAACCCTCTCATCATGGTTGGTTCCCCTGGCAACCACCCCCATCCTTAGGGGCTTTTCAAAAGTCACCTCATTCACATAAAATCAGGTGTGGTTGAAAGGGGCTTCTCACGAATAGCCAGACACCCTGTTCAACTTTTTCCACTATTTCAGAAACTGAGGACAGAAGACCAAATATTATCAGTATAACAAAAGATTCTCTCATTGTGCTTGTCGCTTAGGAAATTCCAAGGGTTTCGGCTGCTGTGAGGCAGGAAGCACGGATGAAGACCAAAATATATATATGTTTATTATAAATCACACTGTCACAGATGGGAAGACATGAGGGGATTGGAGGAGAGGAATGACATAATCTGGTTTATCTTTCAACAGAATTACTCTGGCAATTGCTTTGATATTAGACTATAGTGAGGACAGGGGTAGAAACAGGGAAACCAGTTAAGGGACTAGGACAATATGCTTGGTGAAAAGTGACCGTGGTGGTAGCAGGAGTTGGAGGTGGTGAGACTAGTCAGGTTCTAGATCTATGTTGAAGGTAGGACTGATAGGCACAGAGTGGGAGCTGGCTAACTGGAAGGATGGAGTTGCCATGAACTGGGATGGAGAAAACTAGGACACGAATAGCTTTGGGGGGAATATCATAAGCTTACTTTTGGACATAATATCTCAGATGTAACTCTTAGCCATCCATCTAGGCTGTTAAGTTGGTAGTTGGTTATGTGAGTCTTTAGAGAAGGAACAGTAATTTACCCTGTACTCTTCTGAGTTCTTGGCTGAGACAGCCCCGGTTATAAAAGATTAACAAGAGGAAAAACAAACAAGTTTATTAACATGCATGTCTCATGTATACCTAGGAGTTACCCAGGAAAAATGAGTAAAACTCCAAGATGGCCCAAGCCACCACTTTAAATACCATCTTCAGCTGAATACAAAAGAAAGATGTAGGGTGGAGGGAGGCCTGTTATGCGAGGTTACCAAGAAGTCCAATAAAAAAGGGTAAGGTCTGTTATGCAGATTTAAAGGGGTGTCTTCTCCTTTAATAAGATTCTTTTGTGAGTTAGAGTCATCTTTCTGGTAGGACAGGAAGACACAAATGGAGAGTTCCTTTATAAATGTAAATTTCTCTTACAAAGGGGTAACTTCTACTCTGTTTCCAGGGCTTCACCTGTGTCTGCAGTTCCTCAAAAATAATTAGCTCAAAATAATCCTTATGCTAAAGAGGCATATTTCGGGGTGCCATGTTCTGCTACCTTTAAAGCCTAAAGTTCAGAAGAGAGGCCCAGAATGGCTGTACCATTGTGGGGGTAATTGGCACAAAGATGGATCTAGAGCTGGGAAACTTGGTCAGATCACCCAGGCAGTGAGTGAAAAGAAGTGTGTGAGCCTTGGGACACATCAAAGTTGTGTGCTCTTTGAAGAGGAAAAAGGTGGAAGCAATATTTTCCTTAGTTAAAATTGAGCAGTACACCATAGTGAAAGTTTGGTGCACTTAATGCCACTTTCTTTGACTAATTCATTAATGAGCATTTGTTAGGATAGATTATTCTAGGATTTAGTGAGACGTGTCATTGCATTCTATTAATAAATATTCATGGATCTATTTTCTATAAGTTAACATGTTAATTTTGTATCTAATTTGTTTGAAAAAACCCCTGTAATTGCTATTTTTCCAAGATTATTTTATGCATAATAACTAAGCTATTATTCAGAAATCAAATTGTTAAACCTGTAAATAAGGATTGTGTAGGAACCACTTAGTTTGTTGTGATGTTGGTTTCCATTCTAGGCAGAGGGGTTGTTATCTAAAATTAGACACATTTGGAATTTGATGGGAAGCTGAAGAATGAACTTTCATGTTGCACTTAGATTCTGAATGAGACAGAACTTTCTAAATCAGTCATTCAAAAAGTGATGACCAGTTAGGGATAGTAGAGCCATAGGCCTGTTCTCACCAGGGATGGAGGGTAAGAAGCTGTCACTTTAGGCTTGTGGTTTTTTTGGTTTTTGTTGGCCATGCCATGTGGCTTGCGGGATCATAGTTCCCCATCCGGGGATTGAACCAGCACCCTCGGCAGTGAGAGCGTGGGATCCTAACCACTGGACCACCAGGGAATTCCCAGGCTTGTGATTTTTAGATTAACCTTTGCAACTTGAAGGTTCGTATTAGGGGACTTACTGTACTTACAATCTTTGAGCCTCAGCTTCCATATCTTCAGAATGAGAAAGGTAGATAACCTGAGAAGAAAGTGTGTGTGTATTAAGACGTATATCTTGACTAATCACATAGGACAAGTTAAGCGTTCAATTGTTTTGTTTTGTTTTTTGTTTTTGGCTGCGTTGGGTCTTTGCTGCTGCGTGCGGGCTTGCTCTAGCTGCGGCCAGCGGGGGCTACTCTTCGTTGCGGTGCCTGGGCTTCTCATTGCGGTGGCTTCTCTTGTTGCAGAGCACGGGCTTGAGGCGTGCGGCTTCAGTAGTTGCAGCACGCGGGCTCAGTAGTTGTGGCTCGCAGGCTTAGTTGCTCCGCAGCACGTGGGGGATCTTCTGGGACCAGGGCTCGAACCCGTGTCCCCTTCATTGGCAGGCGGATTCTTAACCACTGCACCACCAGGGAAGTCCGCATTCAATTGTTAAAAAACAAAATTCAACCCAGTAGATTTGAAGATCTAATTGGTTTAATTAGATGATTCATGAATTGGGCAGCATTCTGTCTAGCAATTAGAAGGGTGCTCCAAGGGGGTTGTACAAAATGGGAGGTTTCTATAGGAAAAAGAGCTATTAGTGAAAAAGAAGAAAGCATTGCTTTTAGGCTAGGGCTTATCTTTTTGGGGAAAGGGAAAGGCAGGGGTTTTATCATGCAGATTGCCTCTTCTTCCTCTGGGAGCGGAATGGAGAGCCCCCCACACCCCCGTGACAGATTATCTTCTTGGTGCTGACCAGAAAATTCCAGACTGGTTGATTAGGAGTACATTTCTGGGCAACGTTGAAAGTGCAATTAAGTCAAGTATTAAGTCTAGATTTGGTATCATGGGCTTTAGAACGAGTAATGCCATTTTGAGCCTGTGGTTTTCTCTTTAACACAGTAAATAGGCACTAATATTATTTCTAGACACCCTGGAGGAGGTATCTATAACATTCTTGAACCTGGTTTTAAAATATCATACTGTATTACTATAATATTATGGCATCAGATGGAATAGCTGAAAACATTATTCCAAGTTTCTAAATCATATCCTGAAGATATATGTATTTGGGGTGGGTTTTTTTTTTGCACCTCTATTTTTTTTTTCTAGTTTGGAGATATAATTGACATGTAACATTATATATTTATCATAAAACCTACTCACATTCATAATTTACCACCTACCACAGATCTTTTGCTTAAAGTGGGAAGAAAGGAAAGAACATATGTGGTCAAGCTTATTGAAAAATGCAGCTGAGTAGTAAAAAAGGAGCCGCTTGGTGCTGGAAAGGGTAAAGGATTGCATTTCCAGGCTGGAAGGGTGAGTCACTGAATTCTGTTAAAATGGGAGGCGTTGCAGAATATAAAGAAACAGGTTAAGTTTAGGTTGTTGTTTGTATTTATTGTATTGATGTAGCATGCAGAGTCCAAACAGGAGGCAGAAACCTCACCAGTATTTGAACGGGGAACAAACATTTCCTGTTTCTTATTAAATATTAAAGAGGATTTTTAACTAGTAAAAGGTGGTAAAGGTGATAAAAGACCCTAAGCAGCACTGTCATAGCGAATGCAAATGCAGCTGTGACCCCAAGGGCAGAGGAGGCGTAAGCACAGAAGGGACTAAGATTTAGCAGGCTCCCACCCCACCAAATGCTGAGATTAAGACCTCTTGGGAGAGGATGCGGCTGGTGGTAGAGACACCTGCCAGAGGGTGCTGCCCAGAGTGTTACGGAGTCCAAGTTCGCTCTGCTCGCCGTACCACAGGCAAGTAAATCGGGAGACAAGGTGTTGAGGCAAGGAACATGACTTTATTCGGAAAGCCGCAGACAGAAAAGATGGGAGACTAATATCTCCAAAAAAACCCATCTTATCGGGGTTTGGATGCCAGTTTCTTTGATGGAACAGAGAGGGGGAGGGGGTGAGGAAGTAAAGTTAAAAGGCCATAAGTCTTGCAAATATCTCCTGGAATAGCCAGCCTCAGGGAGGGGATGTGTTAATTTCTTCTTTCTTGCTGCCATTCACAAGTGGACAGGGTCAGGATGTTTCCCTGAACAAAGGCACTTTTGTTTAACATTCAGGCAGAGGGGCAGGGTTCCCCAAGGCAGGCCATTATGTATAGAGAGTATCCTTTTAGTGAACAAAAGCAACGGGAAGCAAAGGTTAAAATAAAAGAAACAGATCCAACATGGAGTCTGATTTAGCTCTTCCTGGTAACAAGAGCTGGTCCATGTGTTACCAAGGTCCGGCTGCTCGCTGCTGGAAAGCCAATTGTCGAGAGACAAGGGTCGGTAGGAAAGGAAAGGTTGCTTTATTTCGGAGGCCCGCAACTGGAGGCGGGGAGGGCGGACGCCTGTTCAAAGGCCGACTCCCATCCAACTCCAACAATCAGGAAGCAAGAGCCTTTATAGACAGAGCAAGGCGGCTACCTGCAGAAACAGCGCAGTCAGCTCTGACAGTCATCTTGACATTGGTCATCAGTGGTCTGACCTGCGTCATCTCGATTGTTTTAGGTACAGTTAATCTTCAGTTCCAGGGTCGGTTTGTTTCCATTTCTTTGAGGCCAATTCTTGGAATTGTGGCAGCTTATGTCATGGCTACAGCCTGGTCCTCACGTAGTTAACTTCTTCCACCTGGTGAGGGTTTCAGTATCTATATAGACAGCTCACAGGATGTGGCTCAGGATATTACCTATAGCCCTTAAGGGGGAACTAAAGGTCCTTGACTTTGCTTACTGACTAAACTATTATTATTTGGTCTCCTTTGACTGTTTTCCTGTTTCTGCATTTTCTCTCTTCTCTGATTAAACTTATTCTTTGGCTAAAGTTTTTCCACAGACAAAATGCAGCCTGAGGACATGGGGGGAAAGCACCACAGGGTCCTTCTCCGTTTCACATGGGCATGGCTTGTTGAGTGGCCAAGGAACTTGGTGAAAGATACAGGCAAGCCAAGGTTCTATACATAGCTGGGAGATCCATATCATCATTCTTGAAGGTCCTGAGTCCTCAAAAGTCCTGTCTGATTTTGGGGGGTTGCTGTATTTTTCCATTAATCTTTGCTGTTGGACATGGAAATGCTGAGACTTACTCCAGAGAAACTCCTGGGTTCCAGACATAGTTCTTGACTCCACTGTGTACCAGCAACCTGTTTTCCTCTTGATAATCCGAATTAATCATTTCAACCAGTAGAGTGCCCCCTTTCTCTGCCTTTGGTTTAGTGGTGGAAGGATCACACAGTGTGGCCAGGTACCAGTCCAATTCACTCTCATCTAATTCAGTAGAAACATTGACGTGCTTCCTGGTAGAAGCATTCTCCCCTTGGGAACTAAGACCTCCAAGCCAGCAGATCATGAAGTTGCTGGGACAGGAAAGCAGTGATTTTAGGGGTGGATTATTAGGTGTAAGAGTGAGAGGATCCTCTTCCCCTTTTACCCCTCAATTTCTGGACCTGTGGCTGTGGGAGAGATGGCGTCTTGTACTGATTCAAAGTGTAGAGGAAGAAAAGTAATTTTGTTGCAGGAAGGGGGACCCCTTCCAGGGCCCGAGAGTGGGCTCTTGTCTAACACTAAGAAATGAATTGTCTGAGGAGACACACGTGTTGGCAAAGCAAGAGACTTTATTGGGAAGGGGTGACTGGGTGGAGAGCAGCAGGGTGAGGGAACACAGGAGAGCTGCTCTGCCATGTGGCTTGCAGTGTCGGGTTCTACGGTAATGGGGTTAGTTTCCGGGTTGTCTCTGGCCAGTCATTCTGACTCAGGGTCCTTCCTGATGGTGCACTCATTGCTCAGCCAAGACAGATTCCAGCGAGGAGGATTCTGGGAGGTTGGTAGGACATATGGGCTTAGCATCTCCTCTCTCCTTTTGACCTTTCCCGAATTCTTCCGGGTGGTGGTAGCTTGTTAGTTCCACGTTCCTTACCAGGACCTCCTGTTGTCAAGAAACTCATGAAAGTGGCTACTATCTTGTCTGGCCAGGGTGGGCGGTTTCAGTCAGTGGTTCCCCTAATAATTTTCCTTCTACCCTTTCTATGTTATTGGCTTAGAGCACCCCCCGACCCCACCCTGTAAAAAAAGACAGATTAACTGGAGAAAAAAAAATACCACCAACAGAAGTTTAATAACATGTATACCTCCTGTATTCAAGAGAGATACCCAGGAAAACTGAATAACTCCCTGAAATGGCCCATGCCACCACCTTAAATATCATCTCCAGCTAAACACAAAAGAAGATGTTGAGGGTGAGGATGGAGTCAGTTATGGGAGGTTCTGAGGAAAAGCACGGCAAACAAGGGGATGGTTGTTATGCAGCTTTAAGTCCATGTCCTTCTACATTGATAAGACTTTCTAGAGATTTAGTCATTCCCTTCTTCCCAGTACAGCCAGGAAGACAAGCTTACAACAGAGATTTTCCTTACAAATGTAAATGTCTCTTACAAAAGGGTAACTTTTATTCTGTTTTCAGAGCTTCTCCCGTGTGTGTAGGTTCTTTTTTTTTAAATATTTTACCATTTTATTTATTTAATAAATTTATTTATTTATTTATGGCTGCGTTGGGTCCTCGTTGCTGCGCACAGGCTTTCTCTAGTTGTGGTGAGCGGGGGCTACTCTTTGTTGCGGTGCCCGGGCTTCTCATTGCAGTGGCTTCTCTTGCTGCAGAGCACAGGCAGGCACGCGGGCTTCAGTAATTGTGGCATGTGGGCTCAGTAGTTGTGGCTCACGGGCTCTAGAGCGCAGGCTCAGTAGTGGCAACACAGTAGTAGTTGCTCTGCGGCTTGTGGGATCTTCCCGGACCAGGGCTAGAACCGATGTCCCCTGCATTGGCAGGAGGATTCTTAACAACTGCGACACCAGGGAAGTCCTGTAGTTTCTTTAAAATAACTAGCTCAAGATAATCCTTATGTCAAAGAGGCATATTTTGGGGTGGCAAATTCTGCTCCCCTTTGAAAGCATGTACTACATCCTATAAGACAGAACCACATCCTTTTGTGGATTTGTCTCTCAAATGCCATGACTGAGTCTTCAGTAAGCCATTCTACCTTTCCACTAGGTCAGCTCTACTGGGTATGGGATATATGATAATACTGTTACCCCAAAACTGGGTTCACTTCTTGGTGGGTGTTGAGCCAAAAGACACAACCAAGCCAAAGACTGGGAGAAGGAATGACTTATTACTTGCAGCAAGTAAGGAGAACACCAGGGATCTTTCCCAAAGCAATGTCTCCCCAAACAGCAAGATTGGGGAAGTTTTAAGGTAAGGGTACATGCATATTCATGAAGGGATGTGAGTAGAGGAGAATTCAGCATAGAATTGGGGCAGAAGTTGACAGAGTCCAAGCTTTAGTTGATTGAAGTCAAGAGGGTCAACGTCATCATTCCATCCTCCACCTGGCTGGAGGCCTTAGTTCCTGCAGAACTCAAAGATATATTATTATGTATGTCTCTTGAGGAGGAACTAGGACCCTGTTTTATCACTGACCTATTGTTTCTTTTTTTTTTTTAATCTTTATTGGCGTATAATTGCTTTACAATGGTGTGTTAGTTTCTGCTTTATAACAAAGTGAATCAGAATCTTTAGGATTCTCTATGTATAGTATCATGTCATCTGCAAAACAGTGACAGCTTTACTCCTTCTTTTCCGATTTGGATTCCTTTTATTTCCTTTTCTTCTCTGATTGCTGTGGCTAAAACTTCCAAAACTATGTTGAATAAGAGTGGTGAGAGTGGGCAACCTTATCTTGTTCCTGATCTTAGAGAAAATGCTTTCAGCTTTTCACCATTGAGGACGATGTTGGCTGTGGGTTTGTCATATATGGCCTTTATTATGTTGAGGAAAGTTCCCTCTATGCCTACTTTCTGCAGGGTTTTTATTACAAATGGGTGTTGAATTTTGTCACAAGCTTTCTCTGCATCTATTGAGATGATCATGTGGTTTTTCTCCTTCAATTTGTTAATATGGTGTATCACGTTGATTGATTTGCGTATATTGAAGAATCCTTGCATTCCTGGAATAAACCCCACTTGATCATGGTGTATGATCCTTTTAATGTGCTGTTGGATTGTTTGCTAGTATTTCGTTGAGGATTTTTGCATCTATGTTCATCAGTGATATGGGCCTGTAGTTTTCTTTCTTTGTGACATCCTTGTCTGGTTTTGGTATCAGGGTGATGGTGGCCTCGTAGAATGAGTTTGGGAGTGTTCCTCCCTCTGCTATATTTTGGAAGAGTTTGAGAAGGATAGGTGTTAGCTCTTCTCTAAATGTTTGATAGAATTCGCCTGTGAAGCCATCTGCTACTGAGCTTTTGTTTGTTGGAAGATTTTTAATCACAGTTTCAATTTCAGTGCTTGTGATTGGTCTGTTCATATTTTCTATTTCTTCCTGATTCAGTCTTGGCAGGCTGTGCATTTCTAAGAATTTGTCCATTTCTTCCAGGTTGTCCATTTAATTGGCATAGAGTTGCTTGTAGTAATCTCTCATGATCTTTTGTATTTCTGCAGTGTCAGTTGTTACTTCTCCTTTTTCATTTCTAATTCTATTGATTTGAGTCTTCTCCCTTTTTTTCTTGTTGAGTCTGGCTAATGGTTTATCAATTTTGTTTATCTTCTCAAAGAACCAGCTTTTAGTTTTATTGATCTTTGCTATCATTTCCTTCATTTCTTTTTCATTTATTTCTGATCTGAGTTTAAGGATTTCTTTTCTTCTGCTAACTTTGGGGTATTCTGTTCTTCTTTCTCTAATTGTTTTAGGTGCAAGGTTAGGTTGTTTATTCGAGATGTTTCCTGTTTCTTAAGGTAGTATTGTATTCTTATAAACTTCCCTCTTAGAACTGCTTTTGCTGCATCCCATAGGTTTTGGGTTGTCGTGTCTCCATTGTCATTTGTTTCTAGGTATTTTTTAATTTCCTCTTTGATTTCTTCAGTGATCACTTTGTTATTAAGTAGTGTATTGTTTAGCCTCCATGTGTTTGTAGTTTTTACAGATCTTTTCCTGTAATTGATATCTAGTCTCATAGCATTGTGGTCAGTAAAGATACTTGCTACAATTTCAATTTTCTTAAATTTACCAAGGTTAGATTGTGACCCAAGATATGATCTATCCTGGAGAATGTTCCATGAGCACTTGAGAAAAATGTGTATTGTGTTGTTTTTGCATGGAATGTCCTATAAATATCAATTAAGTCCATCTTGTTTAATGTATCATTTAAAGCTTGTGTTTCCTTATTTATTTTCATTTTGGATGATCTGTCCATGGGTGAAAGTGGGGTGTTGAAGTCCCCTACGATGACTGTGTTACTGTCGATTTTCCATTTATGCCTGTTAGTATTTGCCTTATGTATTGAGGTGCTCCTATGTTGGGTGCATAAATATTTACAATTGTTATATCTTCTTCTTGGATCGATCCCTTGATCATTATGTAATGTCCTTGTCTCTTGTAATAGTCTTTATTTTAAAGTCTATTTTGTCTGATATGAGAATTGCTACTCCAGCTTTCTTTTGGTTTCCATTTGCATGGAATATCTTTTTCCATCCCCTTACTTTCAGTCTGTATGTGTCTCTAGGTATGAAATGGGTCTCTTGTAGACAGCATATATATGAGTCTTGTTTTTGTATCCATTCAGCCAATCTGTGTCTTTTGGTGGGAGCATTTAGTCCATTTACATTTAAGGTAATTATTGATATGTATGTTCCTATTCCCATTTTCTTAATTGTTTTGGGTTCGTTATTGTAGGTCTTTTCCTTCTCTTGTGTTTCTTGCCTAGAGAAGTTCCTTTAGCATTTGTTGTAAAGCTGGTTTGGTGGTGCTGAACTCTCTCAGCTTTTGCTTGTCAGTAAAGGTTTTAATTTCTTCATCAAATCTGAATGAGAACCTTGCTGGGTAGAGTAATCTTGGTTGCAGGTTTTTCTCCTTCATCACTTTAAATATGTCCTGCCACTCCCTTCTGGCTTGCAGAGTTTCTGCTGAAAGATCAGCTATTAACCTTATGGGGATTCCCTTGTATGTTATTTGTTGTTTTTCCCTTGCTGCTTTTAATATGCTTTCTTTGTATTTAATTTTTGACAGTTTGATTAATATGTGTCTTGGCATATTTCTCCTTGGATTTATTCTGCATGGGACTCTCTGTGCTTCCTGGACTTGATTAACTATTTCCTTTCCCATATTAGGGAAGTTTTCAACTATAATCTCTTCAAATATTTTCTCAGTCCCTTTCTTTTTCTCTTCTTCTTCTGGAACCCCTATAATTCGAATGTTGGTGTGTTTAATGTTGTCTCAGAGGTCTCTGAGACTGTCTTCAGTTCTTTTCATTCTTTTTTCTTTATTCTGCTCTGCAGTAATTATTTCCACTATTTTATCTTCCAGGTCACTTATCCGTTCTTCTGCCTCAGTTATTCTGCTATTGATCCCATCTAGAGTATTTTTAATTTCATTTATTGTGTTGTTCATCGTTGCTTATTTCATCTCTCATTCTTCTAGGTCCTTGTTAAATATTTCTTGCATTTTGTCTATTCTATTTCCAAGATTTTGGATCATCTTTACTATCATTATTCTGAATTCTTTTTCAGGTAGATTGCCTATTTCCTCTTCATTTGTTAGGTCTGGTGGGGTTTTATCTTGCTCCTTCATCTGCTGTGTGTTTTTCTGTCTTTTCATTTTGCTTATCTTACTGTGTTTGGGGTCTCCTTTTTGCAGGCTGCAGTTCGTACTTCCCGTTGTTTTTGGTGTCTGTCCCCAGTGGCTAAAGTTGGTTAAGTGGGTTGTGTAGGCTTACTTGTGGAGGGGACTAGTGCCTGTGTTCTGGTGGATGAGGCTGGATCTTGTCTTTCTGGTGGGCAGGTCCACGTCTGGTGGTGTGTTTTGGGGTGCCTGTGGACTTATTATGATTTTAGGCAGCCTCTCTGCTAATGGGTGGGGTTGTGTTCCTGCCTTGCTAGTTGTTTGGCATAGGGTGTCCAGCACTGTAGCTTGCTGGTCGTTGAGTGAAGCTGGGTGCTGGTGTTGAGATGGAGATATCTCGGAGATTTTCGCCGTTTGATATTATGTGGAGCTGGGAGGTCTCTTGTGGACCAGTGTCCTGAAGTTGGCTCTCCCACCTCAGAGGCACAGCACTGACTCCTGGCTGCAGCACCAAGAGCCTTTCATCCACACGGCTCAGAATAAAAGGGAGAAAGAGAAGAAAGAAAGGAAGGAAGGAAGGAAGGAAGGAAGAAAGGAAGAAAGAAAGAGAAAGGGGGGGAGGGAGGGAGGAAGGAGGAAGGGAGGGAGGGAGGAGGGAAGGAAGGAAAGAAAGAAGCTAAAGTAAAATAAAGTTATTAAAATAAAAAATAATTATTAAGAAAAAAAATTTTTTTAAGGAAAAAAAAAACGGACGGATAGAACCCTAGGACAAATGGTGTAAGCAAAGCTATACAGACAAAATCTCACACAGAAGCATACACATACACACTCACAAAAAGAGGAAAACGGGAAAAAAAAATCATAAATCTTGCTCTCCAAGTCCACCTCCTCAATTTGGGATGATTCATTGTCTATTCATGTATTCCACAGATGCAGGTACATCAAGTTGATTGTGGAGCTTTAATCCGCTGCTTCTGAGGCTGCTGGGAGAGATTTCCCTTTCTCTTCTTTGTTCTCACAGCTCCCGGGGCTCAGCTTTGGATTTGGCCCCGCCTCTGCGTGTAGGTCGCTGGAGGGCATCTGTTCTTCGCTCAGGCAGGACGGGGTTAAAGGAGCAGCTGTGCTTCGGGGCCTCTGGCTCACTCAGGCCGGGGGTGGGGGGGGGGAGGGAGCGGCACGGAGGCGGGGCGGGCCTGCGGTGGCAGAGGCCGGCATGACGTTGCACCAGCCTGAGGCACGCCAAGCGTTCTCCCGGTAAGTTGTCCCTGGATCCCGGGACCCTGGCAGTGGCGGGCTGCACAGGCTCCCCGGAAGGTGGGTGTGGATAGTGACCTGTGCTCGCACACAGGCTTCTTGGGGGCGGCAGCAGCAGCCTTAGCGTCTCATGCCCGTCTGTGGGGTCCGTGCTTTTAGCTGCGGCTCGCGCCCGTCTCTGGAGGTCCTTAAAGCAGCGCTCTTAATCCCCTCTTCTCGCGCACCAGGACACAAAGAGGGAAGAAAAAGTCTCTTGCCTCTTCGGCAGGTGCAGACTTTTCCCTGGACTCCCTCCCGGCCAGCCGTGGCGCACTAACCCCCTTCAGGCTGTGTTCCCGCCGCCAAGCCCAGTCCTCTCCCTGCGCTCCGACCGAAGCCCGAGCCTCAGCTCCCAGCCCCGCCCACCCCGGCGGGTGAGCAGACAAGCCTCTTGGGCTGGTGAGTGCCGGTCGGCCCTGACCCTCTGTGCGGGAATCTCCCCGCTTTGCCCTCCGCACCCCTGT
Source organism: Phocoena sinus (assembly GCF_008692025.1). Taxonomy (NCBI): domain Eukaryota; kingdom Metazoa; phylum Chordata; class Mammalia; order Artiodactyla; family Phocoenidae; genus Phocoena; species Phocoena sinus. The sequence goes on from NC_045764.1 coordinate 12,330,418, forward strand.
TGCTGGGCTCTCCTACGCGGCCCCGTAGTTCCCCCCCTCCGCCACCCGCAGTCTCCGCCCGCGAAGGGGCTTCCTAGTGTGTGGACACTTTTCCTCCTTCACACCTCCCTCCCACTGGTGCAGGTCCCGTCCCTATCCTTTTGTCTCTGTTTTTTCTTTTGCCCTACCCAGGTACGTGGGGAGTTTCTTGCCTTTTGGGAGGTCTGAGGTCTTCTGCCAGCATTCAGTAGGTGTTCTGTAGGAGTTGTTCCACGTGTAGATGTATTTCTGGTGTATGTGTGGGGAGGAAAGTGATCTCCGCATCTTAATCTTCCGCCATCTTCCCTACGATCCTGACCCATTGTTTCTTGACTGCATTTCCTTTGTTCCTGCATTTCCCTCACTTCCGGTAAGGTCATTAATTATGGAGACCTGTTCAAGGGAAAGCATTGTGGCCAGGCTTAGATCACAAAATGGCTTAGGCCAAAAAAGACTTCTCTTATGTCACGAAAGCCATGCCTGGTTCTCTTTCTTCATGAACCCTCCTACCTTATCTGCTTATAAGACCAGTCAGTTCCATGGGCATGAGTCCGTTGCTGTACTTCTTTTGCTGTGAAATAGAGTACCTTGATTAGAAGTGATGCCATGCCCAATGTCATGATGTTGGGTAAGGCCTTCTGTGAATCAATGGATGATGGTTCTGATCTCAGGTGGCCTCGGCCTGCAGTGGCATGAAGCAGGATTTTGGTTCCCCGCCAAAGATTGAAGTCAGGCCTCTGAAGTGAGAGCCCCAAATCCTAGCCACTAGACCACCAGGGAACAGTGGCCAGTGACAAGGCCCTGGCCTGTACGGCTTTGCAGAAAGTGAATTTCCACAAAGAAATGGGAAGTAGTGAAACAAAGTGTTTATTAGGAGGAAAAAGAGTACGTGTGGATAGACACATAGGCGGCCTCAGAGAGAGAGTCGTGCCCTCGTGGTAGTTTGAATCACTTATGGGGCATTTCTTCCGGGTTTCCTTTGGCCAATCAGCTTGCTTTGTGTGGTTCTGAGTCCGTATTTGTTTTATCTCAGGGTCCTCCCCTGTGTGCGCGCATCTCTTAGCCAAATGGATTCTAGTGAAGAGGCCTGTGGGTAGGTTGACGTCACTCCCTTTTGACCTCCAAGGAGCCTTTCTCCTCTTGTATAGTCGGGAGGGTCTGCTTGACCTCAAGAATGAGAAATATACGGCCTCTTATCTGGGCAGAGCTCAGTTCCTCCTCGTCAACTTGGAGTATCTGTCCACAGGGGACAAACCTCAGCTGCCCAGCCTGGGGCCCATCTGTCTCCTGCCTCAGTTCTGGTGGATGGCGTTATGGTCAGGGAATGCAAATCCATATCCAGTATATGTCTATCCCAATGAGGATGATGGGAGAGGTTCAGTGTTATCAACCTGCCACCAGGCGGCTGGCTATCCTCACTAGTAAATATGGCCATATTAGGGGCTCTCTATGTGGGCTGATAGGCCCTCAGGGCTTGCAGCAGTCAGGCCAGCCTTGGTAAGGAAAAGTCCATTTTTTTGAACTCCATCCCTGCCACCATGGCCATTTTGTTGAAGGGCGATTGAGTGAGAACTGGGGTGGCTGTGGAAACTGACTGATATCCCCAGGGTGTGTCTTGTTGCCTACCTGATTACTGAGCACTTTTTCTGCAGTGGATCACATGTGAAAATTCACATGGGGCACAACATTTTTACAGCCTGTACCCATTCTTAAAGCCTCATCCATGGTGCTCTCCCTTAGACTTGCTTGTCACCAGTCTCTCAATCTTGTTCCTTCCAAGTTCCTGACCATCCAGTTAAGCCTGCCTTTAGCAACTACCCATAAATTAATACAGATGTGTGGTTCTGGCCATTTCTCATCCAGAAAAAGTAGTAAACTAAATGTACTACTTCAGGTTCTGTTCAGTGGGAGGATTTTTCTTCATGACTATTCTTCAGGGTCACCTCCGAGTGAGGCTGTAAGACGGCAGGTATCCACCTTCTGGTGGCAGCTCCATCGTTAACCAGGCTTGAGTTTTTTCTTCCTCAGCTCATCATCCACAACTTCCCATGAGGCCATAGCTGCGGATTGAGGGGGAAGAGGCACAGGGCCACTTACTCCTATAAATTGCTTTCCTTCTGCCTGAGTCTGGTGTCTTATACGCCACTCCCACCTGATGAGAGATTGAAGCTGCACTTGCCCAACTTCATGGTTTGGCGGTTCAGGTAAAACCCAGTTTGTCCTGGGAAACCCAGGCCATAAGTTCACCTGGTGACTCATGGTTAGGCATTCAGTCTCTTCCAAGGCTCAGAAGCAAGCTAGAGGCTGTTTTCTCAAAAGGGTGATAGTCGTCTACACAAGACGGCATAAGATTTACTTCAAAGTCCTAGAGGTCTATGTTGCGATTTTGTGATGGGTGCTTGCCAAAGGGTCAACCAGATCATACCTGGTTGTTCCAGACACTCTTGAGAGTCCCACTGTATCTGCTGGTTCGTGCCATCCAAGTGGAAGAGCAGCTTGCACTGCAATCTAGATTTCTCTTACTCTAGGTTCCAATAAAAGTAGGCTCCTTACTTGTGACTTGGAAAACGGGTTGAAGTAGCACACACAAATGTGGTATATGTTGCTTCCAAATTCACATTTCATTGTTTGTTAAGGCCTAAAATACTGACAGTTCTTACTGGGTGAAATTGGTAAAATTTGAGCTTGCTTGAAGGATGCACATGACTTTTAAAAAAGTTTATTTTGAAATAATTTCAAATCTACAGAAAAGTTGTCAGAACAGAGCTAAGAACTCCCACATCCCCTTCACCTATAGATTCTTCAATTCTTAACATTTTACCATATTTGTTTTCTCTCTCCTCTTCCTCCTCTCCCCCTGTACACATTCACACACACATACAAACACTCAGACATTCATTATTATCAGTCTTTTTAGAAGATTTGAGAGCAAGCTATCCCTTTTAGGAAAAACACACTTGAATGCTTAGGAGTGATGGGAACCCATCACTCCTAAGCATTCAAGTGTGTTTTTCCTAAAAGGGATACTTTCCTACATGACCAACACAGCTCTCAAATCAGCAGATTGACATTGCACAGCCCTATAACAAGCCCCTTTCAAGCTGTGCCAAGTGTACCAGCGATGACTCTTTCTTTCCTTTCTGGTCCAGGATCCTATCTAGGAGTGTGTGTTGTCTTTAGCTATCCTGTCCCCTCAGACATATTCAGCAGGAAGAGTTCCTCAGCCTCTCCCTGTTGTTCATGTCCTTGACACTTTTTCAAAAAGTACAGACATTCTGTAGCATGACCAGCTCTACCTGGGTCCATCTACTGTTTCCTTATAACCAGACTCAGGTCATGCATTCTTGGCAGGAATGCTGGAGAAATGGAGTCTTAACCACTGGACCGCCAGGGAAGTCCTAGTAGTCCTGTTCTTAATTTTTCAACAAAATATCCTTTTCCTAATCAAACACTTCCACTGACCAGCCTTAGCCTTTAAGCTAAGCTTAGCCCTAGCTACCATTGATAACTCCCACCTTAATCAGTCACCTCTATGGTGGTTGCCAAATGGTGATTCTGTTTTCATCATTCTTTTCTAATACATTTACTAGAGCTTCCCATTCTCATTTATCTGCTTATTCATTCATTTATGTTAGTGTGGACTGCTGGATTCATATTTCATTAAATAGGTTGTAAGCTGATACTTTAATCATTTATTTATTTATTTAAATTATTTATTTTATTTATTTATTTTTGGCTGCTTTGGGTCTTCATTGCTGTGCGCAGGCATTCTCTAGTTGCGGCGAGTGGTGGCTACTCTTCGTTGCGGTGTGCGGGCTTCTCACTGTGGTGGCTTCTCTTGTTGCAGAGCACGGGCTCTAGGCGTGTGGGCTTCTGTAGCTGTGGCTTGCAGGCTCTAGAGCACAGGCTCAGTAGTTGTGGCACATGGGCTTAGTTGCTTCAAGGCATGTGGGATCTTCCCGGACCAGGGCTCAAACCCATGTCCCCTGCATTGGCAGGCAGATTCCTAACCACTGCACCACCAGCTAATTCCCTCATCATTTATTTTGATGCTCAAATTGTCCCAGATATGGCCAGTGGGAATCTCTTCAATCTAGTTTCTGTGTCATTCTCAGGTGTCCCCATCGTTTTTTGAGTATTTCCTCACTTTCTGGAATAGCAAGATGTTCCAGGCTCATTTTCTACTTTTGTTATCCCAGCTTTGGAACCAGCCATTTTTCCAAGAAGCCCTGGTTCCTTTTAGTGCAGAATGGTATTTAAAAACCAACATCTGAGTGTTCAGTGTGTTCATTGTTACTGGGGTGTCATTGCTTCTAGGCTCTCATATTGGACAGAACTAGAAACAAAGGTATATAAATATATGTACATATGTATGATATATGCACACATTCATATGCACATATATGTACCTATAACTGTTTATCTATCTACGTACATAATTATAAAACCATGCCCTCATGCCAGAACTTCCAATTCCATTACATTGTCTCAAGGTATATTCTAGCCTACTCTTTTTTTAAGTTTGTAAATATCATTTTGGGGACTAAAGAGCTTGACTTCTATCATCTTCAGTACATTTACACGTTTGTTCAATGCATCCAATCTCCCAACCACGTGGGCTCTCTCCTCTGCCTGCTGCCTCTGTGCTGCTGCCCCTGTTCTCCCAACTGCCCTCCATCCTTGGCTACTGGAACTGTTGGCCTTCTCCTCTGCATGGCTCCCAACCTTTTTCATCATTGAACAATTGACCCATCTCATTGGCCACCATGTTGATTCCTGTCCTCTGGGAAGGGAAGGGAAGGAAAAGGAACATGGAAAAGAAAGTGACTACATATGGTTTTGGTAGGTAGAACTGTAGGGAAACTGTCCTAGGCTGAGGTACTGCCGAGGTACAGATGTATTTTGGGGAGTTTTAACAGGAAGATGTGTGACAGGTGAGTATGGTACATGGGGTATACTTAATGAGAGATGAGGCTTACCACTACCTCAGAATATGTAACATGTCTTTGTTTACTTGTTTACTGGTTGTCTCTTCCATTAGAATGTAAGTTCCACAAGCACAAAAACTTTGCCTTGTCCACTGCTGTTATCCTTGGTGCCAAAAATAGTGCCCGGCAAATAGTAGGTACTCAATTATTCTTGGTTAAATGCATGAAGCTCCGAAAAGTAGTTTGCCTGCATATTTTGGAGGTCAGAATAAGAAGATGGAGTTTAATTTTCTTAAGCAGGGGAAGGCTATCAAAGTCCTCCATAGTGGGGTAGTGGTACAACCTGAGTTTTAGTAAGATACCTCTAGGAACAATGGCAATGATAGATGAAAATGACAAAAGATTTGGAGACGCAGTCATTTTAGGAAATGTTTATTATCTGTATTTTGTGGGACACTTGTTCAGAACTATAATGATTTTATTTTTATTTCATGCTTTAAAACATTCCCAAATGTATCATAAAAGAATTTCATTAAAATTTCTAAAACACATATTCTAGAAAAAAATTTACCACATGGACAGTTTGTCATCAATATTTGTCAGCTTTGAGAGGTACCAAGAATATTTTCCCTGAAATTTTATGTCATCACCACTTAAAAGTTGGTTTCTCCTATTTGTTATAAATTGCTTTAAAAAGTACATTAAAATTTTTTTATCATAATTGATCATATGATTCATCCATTTCTATAGTTCAGTACAATATTATACATATTTAATTTTAACATAGTGATTATAACTTAGTAGTGGTTTCCACAAGTTATTTTCAAAAATGGTTATAGATTTTTAGATAGACAAGGCCTTAAATATTGGTCATCTTTTCAGTTAATTGCTATATCTTAGTTTTTTTGTTTTTTTTTTAAGGAATTGAATACAACAAGGATTTATCAAGAGGATTTTATGGGTCAGGTACTTGTCAAGGACTCTGCAGTGTGTGAGATCTTACCCTCCTTACAAGCTAATATGTTTGCTTGTTACTGTTTCATGGCTGTTGGCAGAAGACATGACTACTGGGTCAGAGACAAAGGACTGCATCATGGCAAAAGCAGTATTAGTGATTCATGTTTATTTGCATTGATTCCCCATGCCCCCTAAGTTCCATGAGGGTGTCACAAAAGACCTACCATGGATGCCTATACACAGTAATGAGTTGTATTAAAGGAGAGGATCCCTGAGCTTGGGGGGTTCACCACTTTTGCAGTAAGGAGTAGCAAGCCTGCTTCTTGGCAGGGGAAAGACATTACCTCATCCTTCAAGGTTGCTCACTGCAAACACAACTCAGGAATGGCCCAAGGAAAGAGTGATCAGGGCCTTTGTATTCTTGGCATGCCCAGAAAGAACATGCAGGGATGCTTGGGCCAATGGAGATTGCCTCTCCCAAAGGTACTGTGTTAGTGAGAAAAAAATAGCCTCCTAAAATGAAGTAGGCCAAATGTAAAATACAGTTTTTTGTGGGAAAACACTAGAAATTTTAATTGAAATTGAGATGTACAGCATTACGGATGCTCCCTCTGCTTTGAATAATGCTGCTGACTAGGTCTGTCATCAGTATAATATTGATGGGTGTGTGGAAGGTTAGTTGAAAATTTAGTGGGATTAGTTGAAAATCATTACAGTGTAGTGAATATCAAAATCTAAAAAAATTTAAATTTAGCCTTTCTTGGTTGAATATTGCTATGCTTTTATAGTTTTCTCTGTATATGATTTTAAAAACTGTGATATTTTCAAAACATAGTGGTGATAGCAACAACCACTGTCACAGCACCAAAAATGGATAACATTTCGTGAAGGCTTACTGTGTGACATACACCATTCAAAGTACTTCTTAACTCACTATCCTGACAATAACTCTATGAAATAGGTACTATTTATTTTGCATAAGAGGAAACTAAGGCACAGAAAGCGTAAGTAATTTACATAATGTCACATCGAATATCAGGATGCTTTCAGCTACGGTTGACAGAAACTCTCACAAATTGTTGATTTATTATATGACATTCCAGGAAGACCAGAAGTGTGATGGGTTTCGGAGTTGAGTCAATGGCTAAACAAAGTCAGCAGTCGAAATTATTTACATCTTTTTTTTTTTTTTTTTTTTTTTGCGGTACGCGGGCCTCTCACTGTTGTGGCCTCTCCCGTTGCGGAGCACAGGCTCCGGACGCGCAGGCTCAGCGGCCATGGACCACGGGCCCAGCCGCTCCACGGCATGTGGGATCCCCCCAGACCGGGGCACGAACCCACGTCCCCTGCATCGGCAGGCGGACTCTCAAGCACTGCGCCACCAGGGAAGCCCTATTTCCATCTTTTTAAAAGCTCGTCATCTGTGCGCTGGCTTTGCTCTCTGGCTGGCCCCTCTTGTGGTCACCAGATGACTGTGCCAGTTCCTGGCCTCATTTCCACACGTGGCAATGTCCAGAGTCATAGAGGAAGCCTCTCCCTGGTGCTTCTGTGTCAAAAGGTTTCCCACAAGCCCCCGACAGATCTTTTCTCCCATCACACTCACCAGAACTGAGTCCCACACCCACCCCTAAAATATCTGACCAGAAGAATGGGATCACTGTGGTGGGCTGAAACCAGACGAGGGTTACCCTTGTTACTGGGAATATGATCACCCTCCCCTAAGTTCCATGGGAGATAAATCTGAGGCTCTGCCAGCGATAAAAAGAGAGGGCTTGCCATGGGGTGCCCCCCATCACGGTCTGCCCCACCTGGTCGGCAGACAAGTGAGAGGTGGAAACACAGACACTGTCTACAGAGCCTGCACTGAAAAGTCCGGGAATTCTACTTTCACGGCTCTCTTTTTTTACCTGACATTTTAGAAACCAATAGCTGTGGTAAGTTTGGTCAAATTGACAGAGAGAGTACATCCAGAAAACTGGCCTTCTTGTTACAGTTTGAGATGCCCGTAGTTAAAAGTCTGTAGGAGGACATTCCAAATACTTGCTCCTACTTAGATATTTTGGGGGGAATTCTGTTTAAAATCAAATACAGTACAGTGGTGTGATTATCTTAAAGAAGAAGCTCTCAAATTCTTTGGTTTCAGGACCTCTTTACAGTCTTAAAAATTATAGGGTCCCTCAAAGAGCTTTAGTTTATATTTATTCAGAGTTACCATATTAGAAATTTTAAAGGAGAGACGTTTAAAATAATGATAAACCAATTCTGTGTTAGTATAAATAATGTATTTTGAAGAAAAACGAACTCTATTTTTCAAAACAAAAACTTTAATGAGAATAGTGTCATTGTTTTACATTTTTGCAAGTCTTCTCAATGCCTGGCTTAATGGAACATAGCTGAATTCTCCTGTCGGCTTCTGCATTCAATCTGTCATGCAGTCACATAACCTGTAGCCTCTGGGAAACTCCACTGAACCCTTGTGAGAGAATGATAATGGAAAAGGCAAATAGAATCTTAATATTGTTAAGAAAATAATTTTGACCTGTGGATTCCCTGAAAGAGTGTCCTGGAACCTCCAGAGGTTCCTCAGACCACACTTTGAGAACCTCTATCTAAAAGTAATTTTGCTTGCTATGCCCGTGCATAATTTATAATGGCTTCAAGCAGAAGCACACATAAAACGCAAATAAGATATTAAAAGTAGGCTCATAAATTGGTCATGTCTCAGAAAATGGAAATAAGATGAGTATCAGTGGAGCAATGTGCTAGTGTCCATGGAATCTGATAATCCAGCAGAGTCCTGGGGAAAACCCCTAGTCATGAGAAGATAATTCAGTGGTTTCCTCACTTCACCAATCCTTTGAATCTGTAAAATATGATTTGCATGAAATATGCTCACTAAATATATTTTTAAGGAAATATCTACTATATAAACCACAGTTAATCTCTCCTTCCTCCCTTTTTTTTCTTTTTCAGATTTAACATTTCAGATGATTTGAAGGTTGGCTTTTTCAGCACAGACCATGCTACTCAAACGGATTCCAGTGAGATTTTGCCATTAAAAGAGTTGAGTTCATCTACACAGAAGCTAGTGCAGGTAAATCTGGATTTATTTTGAAACTTCTGAGATAATTTGTGGGTACTATTTGCCTTTATGTCTTTCCTTGACAGAAGTGAAATGATTAGCATTTTAAAAATATAAATATCTTTTACACACTGAGTTGGATGACAGGTGTGTTTTTAAAATTATTAGTATAGGGGCTTCCCTGGTGGCGCAGTGGTTGAGAGTCCGACTGCCGATGCAGGGGACGCGAGTTCGTGCCCCGGTCCTGGAAGATCCCACATGCCGTGGAGCGGCTGGGCCCATGAGCCATGGCCGCTGAGCCTGCGCGTCCAGAGCCTGTGCTCCGCAATGGGAGAGGCCACAGCAGTGAGAGGCCCGCATACCGCAAAAAAAAATAAAATAAAATAAAAATAAACTACTACTTCTATTTGTGTCATATTTATGTCATGCTTATATATGTTAACTTGTTTAGAGAAATGTTTTCTTACTCTCTTTGGAATTCTTTTGACATCTGTGAACATTTACTATTTAGGATATTTTAAAAAATTACAAAATATTTTTGGCACATAGAAAAATGTCAAGAATAATATACAGTAGTGAATAACTGTGTCACCCATGGTCAGGGAGGAAGAAATTGTCCTCTGTCCCTCTAGATTATTCTGGCTGGTCTAAGAATTAAATTGACATGAGACAGATTAACAGGAGAAAATCCAACAAAAATTTACTGACATATATGTAGGAGAGGCCCAGGAAAGCTGAGTAACTTGCCAAAATAGCCAAAGCTCTCACCTTCAGCCAAAGACAAAAGAGGATGTTGAGGATAGTGGTTTGGGACTTCGTAGGAGAGGAAGACAATTCACACGAAGATGGAAAAGCAAATATTTGGTAAACAAATGTTTGCTGGGCCATGCAGAGACAGTGAGACAAAGAGATGAATTTTAACTGACTTCGCTAGGTTCCTCCCGGTCTACACAGCTAGTGCATATTATACTACAGTTATCTATGGTGCTAGCTCCCTTCCTGGAACAGGTCCTCTATCTACATTCTTCTAGGAAGTTATGGGGAAGGTCAGAGGTTCTTCCTGAGTCTTTGGAGCCTTAAAAATAATCAGCCTAAATAAATCCTCATGCCAAAGAGACACAATTTGAGGTGGCAGATTTTGCTCCCTTATACTACCATACAGCTTTTTCAGATCTCCGTATTCTATCATATTTCCTTTGGGGCTTTAAAAAAATTTTTTTTAATTTTATTGAAGTATAATTGATTTACAATGTTGTGTTTATTTCTCTGTACAGCAAAGCTTTGGGGCTTTTTTGATTGTAAAGAAACAGAACATTTCATACACATTAGATATCAAGAGTTATTATTAAAAGTCCTAATCAATAAAACTGTGACATAGGGTGGCATACTACTACAAATACTTCAGGTTGCTTTGCTTCTGTTTTTTCACTTAACAACATAACTTGGAAATCATTTATGTACGTTGGTACATAAAGAGCTTCCTCATCTATTTTACAAGTACCTTGTATCACAACCTGGCATCATTTATTTAGCTGTCCTCCTACTGATGGACATCATTTTGGTCGTTTCATATCTTTTACTGCAATGAATAATTCTGTACATACTCACATGCCAGTAAAACTGGGATGTAAATTCTTAAAAGTGAAATGTCTGAGTCAGAGGATGCATGCATTAGTCATTGTGAAGGATGTTGCCAAGTTGCCCTGCATAGAAATTATACCAATTTACACTCCCACTTTTGAGGATGTCTCTTTTCCCACATACGTCCCAATTTATTGTCTTCTTTTATGCCTTCAGAAAAGTGTTATAACTTTATTCCTTTGCAACTAGCGTCTAAATGAGTAAGTTCTGGTCAGTAGAATTTAGGTGGAAATATTGGGTGGCTGCTTTGGGCAACCTTTAAGGCACAGTTCCGATGCACTGTCTGCCACTTTACCTCTTCCTCATCCTGTCCCTCTTTCCTTCCTCTCTTTCTTTCTTGTCCTCCTATTTTTACTTCAGTGCCTAGACCATGGATGCTACCAGTTACACCATGATTTTGAGGTATACAGAAGACGAAGGAGATAGAAGGATCTTGGGTCATTTTCACCACCTAGTGAAAGAGAAGTAAACTTACCTCTCTTTTATGCTTCTGTTATTTGGATTTTTTAATATAGCTGAACCAAAATCTGATGCAATATGCGTAAATCAGATTAAGGATGTATTTCAAATTAGTGAGAGACATTTTTTTAAAAAAAATCATGAATGGCTGGATTTGAATGCTTTTCATGGATCTGTTGAGATGGTCATACAGTCATATGGTTTTTCTCCTTTATCTGATGATGTGAAGAAATTCGAGTTTTTGATAGTAAACCTGGAATGAACCCAACTGGACTATAATATTTCCTTTTGCATTGCATTATTTGCTGTTAATTTACTAAGGATTGTTCCCCATCTATGTTCATAAGGGAGGTTGTCCTATAATTTTCTTTTCTCCTTATGCTGTTGTTCAGTCTTGGTAGCAAGGTCATAGTATTGTCATAAAGTGAGTTGAGAAGTGTTCCCTAGTCTATTCTCTGGAATTACTGGCTTGAGATTGGAAGTATCTATTTCTTCAGTGTAAACTTGCATGTAAAACAGTCTGTGCTTATTTTTACTGCTATTGTTTTTTTATGGTTATATTAAGGTTTTCTTAAATCTTCTTGGGTCGGTTTGATGTTATATTTTTCTGCAAAATATTCAAATTGTTGGTTATGGTGTTGATTATTGTCTTTACATATCGTTTTTAGGTCTTTATTGTATCTGTAGTTATATTTCTTTTAAAATTCTTAATATGGTCTTCATACCTCCTCTTTTTTCTTGATGAATCCTGACAGTGTTATCTATTTCATTAATTTTTTTCAGAGACCCAACTTCTGGATTTATTAATCCTTTCTATCGTATCTTTATTTTCTAGTTCATAAATTTCTTTTCTTATCCTTATTAGTTATTTATGTGTTTTTAAAATATTTGTTTATTTTATTTGATTGCATTGGGTCTTAGTTGCGGCAGGCGGGCTCCTTAGCTGCAGCTCACCAGCTCCTTAGTTGTAGCATGTGGGCTTCTTAGTTGTGGCGTGCATGTGGGACCTAGTTGCCTGACCAGGGATCAAACCCAGGCCCCCTGCATTGGGAGCTCGGAGTCTTATCCACTGCGCCACCAGGGAAGTCCCTCTTATCTTTATTACTTAATTCCTCCTACTGTCTTTACTCTGTTTTTCTTTTTCTAATTCCGTGAATTGGATCTGGGTATTAGATGGGATGTCATATAGCTCTATGTACAGACAGTGCAACTATATTGACTTAACAGGAAGTCTTGGGTTAGAATATCTGGAGTTACAAGTTAGGGCAGTAGCTCCCTGATGTCATCTGTGTACCAGATTCATTTTATCTTTTCACAGGTCCATCATTAGTGTATGGATTTTGCTATCATATTTCTGACTTCACAGTAACAAGATGGCTGCTCCATTTCCAGCCTCCACCTGCATTTCACAGAGGAAGGAGAATAGGGGAGAGGTGGAATGGAGTGGTGGTAGCTCTACTAAAAAAGCAAAAACTTTCCATCGAAAACCCCAGCGTATTTATCGTTGGCCTTATCTACATCGCATGACCCCTTTAACTGCAAAGGGTTCTGAAGGAGTGAGTATATTGGCGAGGCACATTACTGCCCCGACAAAGTCATGCTTCTCTCAGGAAGGAAGGACCTGTGTGATGGACACGGGGCTCTTAGCTATCCATGCCTCCAGGTCATTCATTTTGAGGCTCCCTTCTTTCCTTTCATAAGCATTTAAAGACAGTATAAATGACAATATTTAAGGCAATATAGTCCTACTAATTACTTCTTTAACGTCATCCCACAAATTTTGAGATGTAGTATTTTTATTAGTATTTAGATTCAAGTGCTCCAATTTCCCATTTATTTTGTTGGCCCATTGTTTAATAAGAAGTTGGTTAGATCTCCAAGCGTGCTCTTTAGTTACTGTTATGTTGTTGAGTTTTAACTTCAGTGCTTTGTTGTCAGTGGACAGCCTTTGTGAGATGAATTATTTGGTCTTTGTTGCGACTTGTCCTGAGGCTTTGTGTGAGGTCAGTCTTCATTATTGTGCCATGGAAATGAGAAATTAAAAATAACCTGTATTTGTTGAGTGTGTGTATATACATATATGTGTATATATATCCACACACACATGTGCATGTGTGTGTATATATATATATATATATATATATGCACATACACATATTGTCCATTTTGTTCAATATTAATATACCTATATTAAAATTCTTCGGGACATTGTTTGCCTGGTAAAACTTTCTTATTTCTACACTGACCTCAGTTCTGTGTCATTGTATCTTAGGTATGTCTCTTGTAAACTGATCCATGGGAGTCTTAGGCCAGTAGAAGTTTATTTGACCATACCAGGATTCCTGTCCCTCCCTTCTTCAGAACAAGCTGTCCATATGGGGCTGGATCTTCTAAAGGCAAAGTCATTTCATCTTGTCCCTGGAATTTAAGGAATTCTTTAAGCTTTCACTTGCTCTAGAATTTTTTTTCATATTTCTCAAAATAGTAACCTTCATAAGTTGACAACATGGTATAAAGAAGGAGTATGAGTCAGTCACAACTCTGTGCAAATCTGTACCTTCCGCTTACCGGCCACGTAATGTTGGACTAGTTAGTCACTTGACCTCTCAAAGTCTTGATATCCTCAACTGCAAAATAAAACCTCCCACATAGTATCAGGATGCTAAAACCGAGCTTCTTCCCAGGGTGCTAGTAGCCAGGTATCAAATTCCAAAGTGAGTGTAAGATCCCATTTGCAGAATTTACAAAGAGAATGTTACACATCAGATCAATGACTCTTAGCTCTTTAATCAGACCAAGGATAATAAAAACGGGGATCAGGAGGTGAAGGGGAAAAATTGCTGAAGCAATTTCTTTAGGAAACACTATTGCTGTGCTCTTTCTGGGGGAGGGGTAGCAGAAGGGCTCTTCCTCAGCTCAAAGCCAGTAAGGCAGGCTTCTGTGGAACTTGAAATACGTTTGCTGCTATTGGAAGACTCAGAGGACCGGCGCCGATTCACGTGCAAGGAAGCTAACGTGGGCTGGGGCAAGAAGGGGGAGCGGCTGGGCTGGGATCAGTCTGCACTGCCAGAGTTGCTGGGATGAGGGTTGTGTGATTGTTTCTTGTGGACCACATGTGGCCTCTGAGAAAAAGAGAGAGAGCGCCAGCTTGGGGTCATTCTGGGTCCTCTCCAGTTGACGGATTGAGAAGGACAGAGGGCCCCCAGCAGAAGGCAGAAGAAAGTGTAAAGCTCTAGATTCATAGGGCCCGAGGGCGGAGTAGCAGTGACGACCCGGAGTAGAGAAGCAGCTGCTTGTCCCTGTGCATCCACAGGAGAGAGGGTACCCGCAGCGGGAACCTCAAGAGAAGCTGTGTTGGCGCCCGAGGGAAGAAGGGTCGTTCTCCTGTCCTACCAGACCAGGGTGAAGCCCCCCGCCAGGTAGGAACAGCCGTGTCCCTTTATCCCTTCTGCCTTGTCTGTGGTGGAGAAGCAGCTGGGGTGTGGGGGGAGGAGGTAAGAGGGGAGAGAGCTCAAGAGTGAATCCCACTCTTTTCCTTAAAGACCTGCAGCTGCCAGCTACTGCCCTTGGCCTGGAGTGCAGGGAGCAGCCTTACCTATGAATGAAGTTGGAAGCGTCATATTCGAAATGCTACTTTCGGGCTGTGTTTTGAGTGATGATGAGACTTTCTGTTCCCAAGAATGAGTAGGAATTGCTTACAGTTTCCATTCAGGGCGAGGGAAGATCACCTAGTGAATAATTTTATTTTTTGAATTAAATATTTATTTATTTTGGGCTGCATTGGGTCTTAGTTGCGGTGCGTGGGCTTTTCTCTAGTTGTGGCTCGGGCTCCAGAGTGCATGGGTTCTGTAGTTGTGGCGTACGGGCCTAGCTGCCCCGTGGCATGTGGGGTCTTAGTTCCCCGACCAGGGATGGAACTCACGTCCCCTGCATTGTAAGGCGGATTCTTAACCATTGGACCATCAGGGCAGTCCTAGTGAATACATTTTAAATAGACAGTGGGAGACAAAAATACATTGCGTTTGGATGATACCAACCAGTTCTTAGTCAACACATTGGTTATATATTTAAGTACTGGGCTAGTAAATTCACAACAAATGTTGATTCTTGCCCATTTTTTCTGATCTGAAAATCACATATTGAAAATTATTTTTTCAATCGTTTTTTGATTCATGGCAAAGGATAACTTACTCTATATGTGAGGAAACTGCTGGGAACCTCCTCTCCCTTCGTCCATCAGCATGTATTAGTTTAGCAGATTAACTGGAATCCCCAGTGTACATGACTTTGGAGAGGTAATCGTCAATTCAGGACAAGCCCCTGACCAGGTGCCCAAGTGATCTGCCCAGACGAGGCCAGGTGCTGGAATCTTTACACAGAGGGCCCTTAACTCTCTACAATAATGTATGTTTTTCCATTTTTAGATTATTAAATCTCTTCAGGTGGATTTTGGGTTCCTCAAACAATTGATTCAACTGAAGTTTGAGGACCGTCTTAGAGAGGAATCTTGCAGACTCTTCACTTCTCTACATGACAGGATCCTGACAATCGAAAGACGTTACCAACAGGTAGAAGTTCTCTCATTTCCTCTGTTTCGTATGTGGATTAATTTTGTGTTTAGATGTGTAGGTACTACAGTTTTTAGCTTAGCAACTTATGAGGGCAATTTAATTTGTATGTGTTGTGTATCATGTGTTGACTACATAAAGCTGTATGGTACCTATAGCTTTACTATATGCAGAAACTTTTGTGAGTACCCTGTGTATGAACTCGTTTGAGGCTCATGACTAACCTGACAAAGTAGGTACAATTATTATACCCCTTTTACAGATGAGGAAACCGAGGCACAGAAAGGTTAATTCACTTGCTCAAGGTCACCAGTTAAGAAACCATCAGGGTTTAGGTTCCAGACCAGACAGTTTAATGCTTGAATTTCAGCCCTTAACTACAGTTTTATATGATTTGTGTTTTAATGGCTCTGTAGGAGCCAAAGACATGAAAACTCTGCTGCTCTGAGGAATTTCCTAAAATCTTTGATCAGGTTAGCATACTTATCTGTCATTAAGAACAGGCATCAGTGTTATTTTTCTGCTATAAAACAAAACACCCACGTGTTGTTGACCCCACCATTCAAAGTACCTTTTAATGCATTTCCTCTTTAAGTCCCTCAACAATCTGTAAGTGGAAATCCTCTTATCCCTGCTCTGCAGGTAAGGAAACTGAGCCACCAAGGTTAAGTCACTTAATTAAAGTCAGACAGATAGTAAGTGGTACAGTAACATTGAAATCCAATTCTGTCTGACTCTAAAGCCCATCGGCGGTTTACTCCATGCTAGAATCAAAATTAATATCAGAATCAAGAGCATTTTTTAACATCTTTATTGGAGTATAATTGCTTTACAGTGTTGTGTTAGTTTCTGCTGTATAACAGTGAATCAGCTATACATACACATATATCTCCGTATCTCCTCCCATCTTGTGTCTCCTTCCCACCCTCTCTATCCCACCCCTCTAGGTGGTCACAAAGCACCGAGCTGATCTCCCTGTGCTATGCGGCTCCTTCCCACTAGCTATCTATTTTACGTTTGGTAGTGTATATATGTCCATGCCACTCTCTCCCTTCGTTCCATTCTCTACATCTTTATTCCTGTCCAGCCCCTAGGTTCTTCAGAACTCTTTTTCTTTTTTTTAGATTCCATACAAGAGTATTTTTTTAATGTACTATCTTTCATTGTTATCCATAACAGATAGGATCAAATAATTTGATTAATCAGAAAATGACTCTAGTTTGTGGATTAGGGGCCCAAGATTTCTTTCCATGAGCATAATTCATCCAAAAATACCAGGACCAGAAGAGGATGTGAACTCCAAATAGATTTCACTATTTTATTTTATTTTGTAATTAATTTTTATTGGAGTATAGTTGCTTTATAATGTTGTATTAGTTTCTGCTGTGCAGCAAAGTGAATCAGTTATACGTATACATATATCCACTCTTTTAAAGATTTCCTTCCCATTTAGGTCACCACAGAGCACTGAGTAGAGTTCCCTGTGCTATACATTAGGTTCTCATTAGTTATCTGTTTTATACATAGTAGTGTATATATGTCAATCCCAATCTCCCAACTTATCCCATCCCCCGATTTCACTATTTTATAAGCAGTTCTAAGACATTAGAAAGACTATGATATGGAAGATGAGATGAGAGAAAATGTTCACATTATCTGTATTTATTTTATCCATATGAGCTCTTTATTGCTTTTGGTTCAGTGTAAGTGAAAATGGAATGTGTTGTATTAGCTGTAAGCATAGGGGAAATGATTATAAAGTGAAGTTTTTGAGAGAGCATATGATTTGAATGATGGTTTTATACTGAGCCCCTCCCTTGTAGGTGTGAGAGTTGCATTTGGAAATACATTGTGGTGCTTGTTGTATTTATTTTTCATTTGCAGAATGAGGATACCTTAAGAAAATGCTACAATCAGCAGCTGGCCGATGCCATAGCTACTATCAAAGGAATGTACCAGGTGAGTTTTGAGTGCCATCGTGGTGAAACCGGCTTGATATCTTGTGAGTGCCCAGGGTGGGGCTCACCGTGGGTTCCCAGTCAGCGATTATAGCTTTGAAGGTCTAAGATTGTTCATGCTTACTTTAAACTGACCAAAATAACACTTTATGGTGACAGATAGAACTTTTCAGAAACTGAAAAATTCCAGTCTGGTATCTAGTCCACCTGGGCAAGCGATGCAGTATTCCAGAGTTTGTTTGGTGGGCATGCAGTTCGATAGAAGGAGGTCAGGGAGTCTCAAGAGAAGCTTCATCAGGTCTGTAGTAAATCCCAGGGAACAGTCTCAGATCCTCAATGGAGTGACTTTTCTAATGATGGGGACGCGATCTATCTTCCAGACACCATGCTTCCTTCTCTTGATCATTTCCAGTCATTATTTTTTCATCTTAGCGAGGACCTTGTGATTCTTTTAGTATTTATAACTATAATCTTGTCTTTCATTGCAGTATATTTCCATAAAGAAATATTGCTTTCTTTACAGCAAATCGTGCTTTGATTGCATACCTCTTTTTCATGGTACTGAACACTTTTGAGTTAATTATGTGATTGCTTGTTACATGCCTCTGTTTTGTGCTGGACTGTAAGCATTACAAGGGTAGGGATGCTTGTCTTGCGCACCGCCATGCCCTGCCTCTTGGCGCTGTGCCTGGTACACAATTAGCAATCAGCTAATAATTGCTAAGTGAATGGAGGTTGCCTGAACTTGTGGCAGATACTGGTGGTTCCACTGTCATTCTTCCCCTTCCTTTTTTTATTAGCAGAAGCACTTCTTACTATGAAGCCAAAATGCTAGATCCTTTCTCAGCTTCTTTTCCAGCTATGGCATGAACAAGGGCAAGTTCAGGTCCAATGTGACCTGAAAGTAAGTTAACTGTGAGGTTTAGAAAGGAGGTTCTTCTTTTTTTTTTTTTGGCTGTGCCTTGCAGCATGTGGGATCTTACTTCCCCTACCAGGGATCGAACCCCTGCCCCCTGCAGTGGAAGCTTGGAGTCTTAACCACTGGACTGCTGGGGAAGTCCCTTTTCTTTTTTTTTTTTTTAATTAAAAGAGACTCAAGGGAAAATATACCCCTCTTTTTCTTTGTTTGACATTATTACGTCTCCTTCTGATGCTTGGAATTGCTGCAACCAACCTAAAAGCAAGGAGTGGGATACTTAGGATGTGCTAAGTGTAGCAGACTAGAAAAACAGAAAGCACTGGGGTCCTTGATGACATCACCGAGCAACTAACTAACTCTGGACTTGCCCTGTCTCTGGCCTTTTTATGTCATGAGACAAAAACCCCCTTAGAATTTAAACCACTGTTAATTGCCTGTTCAGTTACCTGTGGCTAAAAATATCCCAGAACCTATTGCCCTTTCAACAGCCTCTGTGACTCTGGGCCCAGTTGTGTTTCCAGAGGTAACCCTGACACTGTCTCCCACTCACCTGCTCTTCCGCAAGGTTACCTTCTTCCTCACCCAGAGGTGGAGCCTAATTCCCCATCCCTGGATCTGAGGGGCCTCCGTGACTTGGTCATAAAGACAGAATGTGACGCTGCACGGCTTCGAAGGCAGGGACAAAAGAAGCCTTGCCACTACATCCTGTGCTCTCGGGATGTTTGCTCTCTGGAGTCTCGCCTTCCGAATCCAGCTGCCATGCTGTTAGGAGCCCAAGCCATTTGGAGAGTCTGCATGTGGGTACTGGGGCCATTGGCCCAGCTGAGCCCAGCCTTCAAGTCATCCAGCCCCCAGGCATTTAGTCTTGCCATCTGGGGTCCTGGCAAGGAACAAGAGTGTGCCATCCTGCTACTCCTGTCCTAATTCCTTAGTGAGTGAGCGTGAGAAATAGTTGTTTTATGCCACTGAGTTTGGGGAGCTGTGTTATGCAGCAGTGAATAGATAGCTGGAACGGTATCCTTACGCTCACATCAATAAGGGATTTAATTGCACTTGTTGGATAAATTCCTTCGTAGTGGTTCTGCCAGCACAATATAGCATCATGGTTAGGAGTCAGCATAGTGTATGTTTTAATACAAGGACTTGGGAGTCAAACTACTTGCGTTCGAATCCTGGCTCTGCCACTTAATTGCGTGTGACTTTGGGCAAAATACTCACCCTCTCTGCCTCAGTTTCTTCATCTGTCCGATGAGGATCATATTAGCACCCAGCTCATAGGCCTGTTTTGAGGATGAAATGAACTGATGCTGGTGAAGCACGTACAACAGTGTTGGGCACATGATAAGTGCAGTCTGAATGTTTGTGAAACAAATAAGCTCTTATACAAATTCATGACACTCCTTGGTGTTGGTGTCTTTCTCTGGCCCTTTATTATCCTGTGTTAGTGTTTAGGCTTACAGTTTTCTGTCCACTGACCACAGATTTCAGATATAGTAAAGTGCCCTGAAGATATCTGTAATCCTTATCAATTTTTATTACGTTGAGGCATATGAAATTGCCATTTGCTCCTACAGTTCTGTTCTGAACATTCTTGTACTGTCTCAGGTACACATGTGCGAGAGTGCTTTTACAGTATGTTTGTAAGAGTGGAATGGAGAGTATGTGGATTTTCATATTTATTATCTAAGGCCAAGAGCCTTCCAAACTGATCATAATATGAAAATATTTGTTACTCTTCTTTGTCGAGACTTGATATTGTCAGATGTTTAAATGTTTGTTGATCTCATGGACATGAAACTATTTCATTTTGTCTGATTTGTGTTTCCCTTGTTATTAATACGGTTAACCCTTTTAAAAATATGTGTATTGGGGCTTCCCTGGTGGCACAGTGGTTGGGAGTCCGCCTGCCGATGTAGGGGACGTGGGTTCGTGCCCCGGTCTGGGAAGATCCCACATGCCGCGGAGCGGCTGGGCCCGTGAGCCATGGCCGCTGAGCCTGAGCATCCGGAGCCTGTGTGCCGCAACGGGAGAGGCCACAACAGTGAGAGGCCCGCGTACCGCAAAAAATATATATATATATGTGTATCGGCCATTCAGTTTTCGTGTTCTGTGACGTGCCTGTTCAAATTCATTGTTTATTTGTTTTCTTTTTGGTTAATAAGAGTATTTTAAAAAACATATTTTGGATACTCATCTTTTGTTTGTTTTATGTGTTGCACATGTCTTCTCTTGGTTTTTTGTTCACTCTTTTTTTAAAATTTTTTAATTTTTTGGCTACATTGGGTCTTCGTTGCTGCGCACAGGCTTTCTGTAGTTGTGGCTTCTCTTCTTGCGGAGCACGGGCCCTAGAGCACGTGGGCTTCAGTAGTTGCTGCATGTGGGCTCAGTAGTTGTGGTGCACGGGCTTAGTTGCTCCGTGCCATGTGGGATCTTCCCGGCCCAGGGCTCGAACCCATGTCCCCTGCATTGGCAGGCGGATTCTTAACCACTGTGCCACCAGGGAAGTCCCCTGTTTACTCTTCTTACAGTGTTCTTTAATAAACCAAAGTGGTTTTTTTACATTAATGTAGTCAAACTCCTATATTTTCCTCATGGTTTCCACGTTCTGTGTTTTGTTTTAAAAATGCTGCTATATCTTAAAGTCTTCTAAGATTTTTATATTATTGTCTTTTACATACATACAGGTCTTTAATCCACTGGGACTGATTTTTAGTATTGATGTGAAAGAGGGATTAATTTTTTCCCCATAATGATCCCCCATGTTCTCAAGTTAATAACAGAAGATAATGTGTCATGTCAGAACTCCACGTATGTGTGTAGGTCAGATTTAGGGTATTTTGTTCTGTTCCATTCGTTAGATTATCTGTCCTTGTGGGAAATCCCACTAAAATTAATGTTACCCCAAAACTGGGTTTGCCTCTTGGTGGGTGTTGAGCCAAAAGACACAACCAAGCCGAAAACTGGGAGAAGGAAGGACTTATTACTTGCAGCAAGTAAGGGGAACACTGGGGATCTCTCGCAGAGCAATGTCTCCCCAAACAGCAAAATTGGGGACGTTTAAACTAAGAGTTCATGCATATTCATAAAGGGACTTGGGCAGAGGAGAATTCAGCATAGAATTGGGGCAAAGGTTGACAGAGTCCTGGCTGTAGTTGATTGAAGTCAAGAGGGTCAACATCATTCTGTCCTCCACCTGGGTGGGGGCCTTAGTTCCTGCAGAACTGAAGACAGGTGTAAGATGGTTATGTACATCCCTTGAGGAGGAACTAGGACTCTGTTTTCTCGCTGAACTCTTGTTTCTTTGCCGCTCTTCCTTTGTTCCTTCATTTCCCTCACTTCCCTTTAGATCCTTAATAACTGGGCAAGCATTGTGGCCAGGCTTAGATCACAAAGTGGCTTAAGCCATGCCTGGGTCTCTTTCTCCCGGGACCCCCTACCCCATCTGCTTACATTAATACTTAATTGTAGGTGTTTGGTAAGATAAATTGTCTCATTTTCTTTTTTCAGGATGGCTTAAATATTCATGGCTCTTTCTTTGTTCTTCCATATACATTTTAAAATAAATCTATGTGGGGGGGATATTTTCTTCTACCATTCTAGGTTCTTCTGGCTGCTGTAAGAATTCAGTTGACATGAGACAGATTAACAAGAGAAAACAAAAGTTTAATAACATGTACACATGGGAGAGACCCAGGAAAACTGAGTAACTTGCCAAAATGGCTGAAACCCTCACCTTAAATACCATCTTCTGCTAGAGACAAAAGAGAATGTTGGGGGTATGGTTTGGGACCTCAAGGGGGAGGAAGGAAATAGAGATGGAAAAGCAAATGTTTGGTAAACAAATGTTTGCTGGGTCCTGCAGAGACAATGGGATAGAGTGGACCCTAATCTATAGGCCCTGCCAAGTTTCTCCCAGCACACCTAGTCCATATTCTTTACAGATATCTCTAGTGATAGCTCCATTCTGGAGACAGGCCCTTTATCTTAAATTCTTTAAGCAGTTAAGGGGGATGTAACAAGAAAAGCTTTCTGAGTTTTCTGTTTCTTAAAAATAATCAGCCCAATTAATCCTCATGCCAAAGAGACACATTTGGGGATGGCAAATTTTGCTGTCCTACAATTTTACATCATTTCTTCATTCATTCATTCATCTCTGCCAGCTGCACTGTTGGGGCACCTAGCAAATTGTTAAGTAAAAGTGATGACAGCAAGCATCCTTATTTTATATCAATACTGAATACGGTATTTCAACATTACACATAATACTTGCTATAGATATTTCTTTTGCAAAGAGACTTTTGAAAAAATCGTGAATGAATTTTAATTTTGTAAAATGTGGGGGTTTTGCATCTATTGAGAGGCCATATGATTTTTTTCCCCTTAATCTATTAGTGTGGTGAAATTAATTAGCTGATTTTTAAAAATGTGAAATCAACCTTACTTTCTTTGTATAAGCCCAACTTGGTCATGATGTGTTTTTTTGTTTGTTTCTTTTTAAAATTTGTTCCTGAACTTAGTGTGTTAATTTTTGCTTAGGATATTTTGAACCTGTGAACATCAGTGTGGTGAGCTATACTTCTCCTTTTTTTGCGGTACGCGGGCCTCTCGCTGTTGTGGCCTCTCCCGTTGCGGAGCACAGGCTCCGGGCACGCAGGCTCAGCGGCCATGGCTCACGGGCCCAGCCGCTCCACGGCATGTGGGATCTTCCCAGACCGGGGCACGAACCCATGACCCCTGCATCGGCAGGCGGACTCTCAACCACTGCGCCACCAGGGAAGCACCTACTTTTCCTTTTTTATACTATTCTTTTTGGGTTTGGGAATCAGGATTATGGTAGCTTCACAAAATGAGCTGGGAAATGTTATCCGTATTTTGTTTCCTAGGAGCATTTGTGTAAAATTAGAACTTTTTCTTCCTTAAATATTTAGAACAGCCAGGGAAGCCACCTGGGCCTAGAGGAGTTGACTGATTGATTGACATATTTTGTACTCCCAATTTCCTTACTGATTATGAGACTATTTGGGTTTTGTATTCCTTTCGAGTCAGATATAGTGAAATATTTGTCCAGGGCCTTTATATCCTTTAAACTCAAAAATGTGTTGGAATAAAGGCTTAATATATATCTCATTACTCTCGTATCTTTTAATCCTATATTTTTAAACCCGAATGCATATTTTTGTTACTATTTTATCCATTTTCATTGAGTTTTAAAATATCACTTATCACGTTTTTTATGACTAGGAGTTCTATGCTTGGTTGGTTTGGTTATTTTTTAATGGCTCTGGCTCTTTGCCCGTAACTTGTCCTGTTATTTCTATAAATATATTCCAGTGTACTTGATTGATCTTCCATGTTTCATAATTTCCATGTCTTTCATCTTTGAGGGTCTAATAAGCACTGGCTGTCACTCATGATATGTCCTTTACTTTCGGGTTTCATGATTTTTGACTGTGAACTCATATTTCTGCAGAAACTCTTTGAGGCCTGGAATAGAGGTGAGTCTCTGTAGAGAAGATTTCTGTTTGCTTCTGTGAGACTCCTGGGTCTGTGACAGCTTTAACCTAATTCTCAGCTTGAGGCATTTTAGACCACCCAGATGTATGAATGTGGGCCATCTCATGCTTATAAAACTCAGAAGAGACTTTTCTCCACCTCTATACTTTGAGCCAAGTTTCCAGACAGGAGGAAATTTCACTTTTTCTAGGATGGGAGGAGGTACAGGGTTCAAGGTGGTTACTTCTAGTTCCTTCTCACGCTGAAGAGATGGCCCTTTGGTGTCTCAACCTTAATGGGGTGGTCTCCTATTATTTGGAATCACCACTTTGAGGAAGACCTATGTGATGCCTTTTCTCTGTGCCCTGTTAAGAGGTGAAAACCAAAGTTCAAATTTACCTGGTTTCGCAATGCCCTGGAGTACAGGCCAGCTTCAGTGTCCTGCATAAGTCTCTGGATGTCTGCCCTCACTTAATTTTGGCTGAACTATTCCTTACTTTGTCAGTTTATAGAAGCATTTCACCTATCTATCCAGAATCTTTGTTGTTTACAAAGTAAGTCAGAATAACATGATTTTTTTTTTGAAACATGCTTTTATAACCCTTTGTGTCTTCAACAATTTCTGGGTCACTGATAAACTTTTAGTGTGTATCAAATGCTCAAAAAATATGACAGAATAAGTGACTATCACCCTTTCTATATACTTTTTGTATGTCTAGGGATAGAAAGCCCTGAAAGGATTAAATGCTTTATATGCATCGGTGTTTCATAAACATGTGCTGGTTAAATATGCTTAGCCAACAGTGTATTAATTGTGGTTCATTGGTTTATCTAATTAAAGAATTATTTTAAAGATATAAAAGTGATTCTTTGAATCATTGCTTTGGCTTGTTGGCATCACTTTGATCCATGACCTCAGACAGCCTTCCAAATCCTGGCCACCCAGTTGTTAAGGCCTAGTCATAAGAAAGAACAGAAGAGTTGAAAAAAGTACACACTTTTGGTTAAGAGGTAACTTTTGGTTAAGTGTAAATGACTCCCTGCTGCCCTCTGGAGACCAGTTCAGGATACAGGTACAAGTGCTTTTCCAGCTATGGAGCAAGGTTTTAAATCTATTTAACTATTAAAACAATTTCTTGTGTGATATTATAGTACTTTACTTTCAGATAAAAGAAAACGTTTTGATAAAAATTACACTTTATTTAGCTTCTTTTGGTCTTGGAAATGTATCAGCTCTGATTCAGATAAGAAAACACACTACTCTAGGTCCCTCAGACACAGGGATTTAGGAGCATATAAAACCCTTAGAGAGGACTTCCCTGGTGGTGCAGTGCTTAAGAATCCGCCTGCCATTGCAGGGGACACGGGTTCAAGCCCTGGCCCGGGAAGATCCCACATGCCACGGAGCAACTAAGTTCGTACGCCACAACTACCGAGCCTGCACTCTAGAGCCTGCGTGCCACAACTACTGAAGCCTGAGCACCACAACAAGAGAAGCCACCACAATGAGAAGCCCGCACACTGCAATGAAGACCCAATACAGCCAAAAAAAAAAAAAAAAAAAAAAAAAATCCCTTAGACTGGAGGAATAAAAGTTTGGGAGACTGTCACTAGCTTTCAAATTAATAAGCAATTTTCCCAACGTCATTTGTTGAATATCTTTTCCTTTTTCATTGATTTACGATGTTTCCCTCATGTTAAATGATAAACTGAGGCATGTTACATTTTTAAGAGTTTATTTGAGCAAAAATAAATGAGTCATGGGGAGGTATTGTACGAAATAAGGAATATAGTCAATAAAATTATAATAATTTTGTACGGTGACAGAGGGTAACTTAGACTTACTGTGATGATCACTTGGTAATGTACACAAATATTGAACCACTATGTTGTACACATGAAACTAATATAATATTGTATGTCAATTATATTTCAATAAAAGGGGGGAGGGATGAGTAAAAAGAACAGATTTTTTTTTTTAAGTTTATTTGAGCGAAAATTGACTCGAGTCAGGCAGCACTAAACCAGAAGTAGTTAGGATCACTCCAACACAGGAGTCAGGGGAAAAACTTTTATAGAGAAAAGGTAGAAGCAAAGCAAGGAGGTTACTGGCTGTAGCTTAAGTGTTTGCCTTCTATGGAGAAGCCTCGTTGTCTGTCTGTGACTGGTTGTCCTTAGGTATTGATTTCTTAACCTTGAGGCATTTACAGGTTCAGGTTGGGGTTTGCTTACATAGGCTGCTAAGGTATTAGAGCCACCTCAGTCTGATGGCCTCCTTGTTTAATTAACACTCATCATATACCAACAATAAGGTTTATCTCAAGGTTATCTCTGCTATTTTGTGGCTATATAAGATTATCTATGCAGTGTTATAGCTCTTCATTGCTGTTTTGGTATTTAATGTTTTTAGCGTTATAATATGTTAATATCTGGTAAGTTTGGGTCTTTTTTCATTAGTTCTCTTTCTCAAAAATGTCTTTGATCTCTTATTTTTCCAGATAAGTTTTAAAATAATTGTGTTTACTTCCACTCCAAAACGGCCTCCCTTGGCATTTTTATTAAAATGGAACTGTTTGGAAATTTATTCATGAATTTTGGAAGAAATTTGTATCATTTACAATAATCAGTCTTCCTATCCAAGAATATTTCTTGATTCACTTATGTCTTATTTCATGTATCTCAATGCAGTTTTATAATTTTATTTATGTGGGTTGTATATCTTTTTCATACAACTAAATTATTCCTAAATATTTTATGTTTTTAGAAGATGAGTTAATTTTTGTCATATTTTGATATACATGGAAACTGTTGATTTTTAGCAGCTTTATTGAGATATAATTTACACAGCATAAAATTCATTCATTTAAAGTGTACAGTTCAATGGCTTATAGTATATTTACAGAATTGTACAGCCATCACCGTATTTGATTTTTTTTTTTTTTTTGGCCGCATGGCTTCTGGGATCTTAGTTCCCTGACCAGGGATCAAACCTGGGCCCCGGCAGTGAAAGCGTCGAGTCCTAACCACTGGACTGATAGGGAATTACCACCCTAAGCTAATTTTAAAAGAGTTTCATCACCCCCCAAAGAAAGCTTGTACCCATGAACAGTCATTCCCTATTCTCCCCTCTCCCTTTTCCTCTCCTGTTTCAAATCTCTGGCAACTGCTAAACTCCTGTCGCTATGGATTTACCTGTTCTGACTATTTCATATAAGTGGGATTGTACAATATGTGCTCTTTCAATTGACTTCTTTTAATTCAGCATAATGTTTTTGATGTGAAACCACTCATTTTTATAACTACTGTTTCCAACCACTTTGTTGATAGATTTCCAAATGTGGGATTATCAGATCTCATTTTAACAGTTCTTAATTTATTTGTATTTTCTTTTTTTTAATTAATTAATTAATTAGGTTGCGCCGGGTCTTAGTTGGGGCCGGCGGGCTCCTTAGTCGTGGCTCACCATCTCCTTAGTTTTGGCGGGCGAACCCTTAGTCGCGACTTGCATGTGGGATCGAGTTCCTTGGCCAGGGATCGAACCCCGGGCCCCCTGCATTGGGAGTGCGGAGCCTTAACCACTGTGCCACCAGGGAAGTCCCATTTGTATTTTCTAAATATTTACATCTACTAACTGAAAATGATAACATGCCTTAAATTCTCAAATGTATATCACTTTTTTACACTAGACAGAAGTTGCAGAGTAATATTAAATAGTTCTTAAGAGAGCGATCATTTCCACTGAATTTGAAGGGAATCCTACCTGTAATTCATCATTAAACATAAGAACGGCTTTTTGTTTGGAATAGTTTATTGAATCCATTCCTTGTTGGAGCAGCTGGATGGAAAGAGGGTCAGACTAATTAGTCCTTTGAGATGGGCTGATTGTAGAGATGTCATTAACCTACAGCCTTGGTGCATTGGGCAATAAAGTAAAAATAGAATATATATTTATGGGGGAGGGCCAAAAGTGCACCAGAAAAGTAGGTCAAAAAAGAGTTAAAGTCAGAGGGACTTGAGATGGATGTTAGGTGTACACAGCCAAATGGGGATCAGGGAACCAGAGAAGATTAAGAAAAATCAGGCTAGAATGGATGACACAGAGGTGATCTAACTCCTGAGGTTGGGTTCTTAAATGCTCCCAGAAAAGCGTTGCCGAGATGAATCAAGTCCCTTTGCAGAGGCCCAAGTGGTTTAGACTCTGCCCCTCATTCCTGAATGGGGAAGGACTGGGCGCTTCCTCGCCTTGTCAAGGTGGGGATTCAAATGTGTATCCTAAGGAGGGAGCAGAATTGGGGTAGGGACCACAGTTCTTTGGCACTAATGCATTGGGAAAACCTATAACCAGCCTCACACCCCATGTGATGCATGTAGCTCCTGGCAGAGAAGAGAGTCCTGTGACTTTTATAAAACTGAAGAGTCTGAATTAGACTAAGACATGTGTCTTTGCAGAGGCATCAAGGTGAAGTGCAGATGAAGGCTGGCAGCCTGGTGGAGGTGATTCTCAGTTCAGACCCTTTGGCATGGAACATGGTTTAATTTTGCTTTCACGTTTGGAATACGCTCACTTCCTGTGTCTGACGTACTGCATGTACTTAGATGCTTCTTTAGATGATGGTCTCCCAGGTTTTTTTTTTTTTTTTTTTTTTTTTGCGGTACGCGGGCCTCTCACTGTTGTGGCCTCTCCCGTTGTGGAGCACAGGCTCCGGATGCGCAGGCTCAGCGGCCATGGCTCACGGGCCCAGCTGCTCTGCGGCATGTGGGATCTTCCCGGACCAGGGCACGAACCCATGTCCCCTGCCTCAGCAGGCGGACTCTCAACCACTGCGCCACCAGGGAAGCCCTCCCAGGTCTTTTAAAGAGAATTTTAGAGAGACTTAGCTTTATTCTGTTCTCTGTCTACACTGAATGATGAGGCTTTTTTTATACATAGAATAATTTGTGACTAGCCCAGAACTGTGCATAGTAGGTCCTATGAATATGTACAGAATGGATGCTGATGTGTTCTTGCAGGGCTCTGTGTAGAAGAGCTCTCTTAGGGTGCCGTAAGAGGAGAATGCGTCCTATTGTTCAGAAGCCTTAGGCACATCCGCATGCCCAGAGTGCTTGAAATAGAAGCATCAGAATTTCATTTCCTCAAATCAGATCGCCTCCCTCTCCTTTACTAACTGGGGGCTAATGAATGAAGTCATTACCTTCTTAGTGGGTATTCTTTCTTCTGTGAGTGAAATCTGGGCCGGTCAGAGGGCCTTAGGGAACTGACTGTTGGGGGGACTTTGGAGGAGAAGAGGGGGATGGGGAGGGATGTTTACCCTGAGAAAAGGATACAGAGGAGTAGAGAGAGCCCTGCATAAGCTGTACCTCCATCGTTCTGCGCAGACCTGATCTCCTTGAATCTGACATAGTCTGGGGCTCCAGTTCTTTTGTCTTAGGTGGCACTGGTGACAGGGCATTGGTTAAAGATCTGTGAGTAACAGTGCTTGGGGAAACTTCCTCCTTTTCCCTAGGGAGATAATTAATGACAGTGAAAGCAGTTATCACTTATCGACGTATTTACTATGGCCCAGGCACTCTGCAAAATGACTAGAGTTAAACTCAAATGGATTGCAGAAAAATGCAGATTTTAATATCTGAATTTTTATCTCAGTGCCTTCCTTTTCGGTGAGACTGTAATCGGTGTTCAGAAGGAAAGGTAAATGGAACTATCTCCTCTTCTGAGTGTCCTCGCTCAGATATTGGAGAAAAGCCTTATATTCATGTATTCTCCCCTCTGGCTAAGCCATCATCTACTGGAATGGAAAATTGTTATAAGTTGACTTCAAATATTCTCCCATAATGTCTTCCCCATCAAATACTCACGTGTCTTTTTTGGTAACTTTGAAGAGATCTTGCAAACAACTCATAGTTCATTTTGCAGAACTGCAACCTTTTTATGGAGAGCAAGTAGCAGTGCTTGTTTCAAGGAAAGCATTTCAGGTTTGTCCTCTTCTTTACTTTCTCAAATGTAGATGAAGATTGAATTCAGAATTACCCAAATCTGTTTCAAGCCTGTCATGTTAAAAAATGAGTTTGTTAAAATGGTAAAATAATAAAATTGTTTTTTTTATTTTTAGCTGCGTTGGGTCTTTGATGCTGCGAGCGGGCTTTTCTCTAGTTGTGGCCAGCGGGGGCTACTCTTCATTGTGGTGCATGGGCTTCTCATTGTGGTGGGTTCTCTTGTTGTAGAGCTTGGGCTCTAGGCGTGTGGCCTTCAGTAGTTGTGGCACATGGGCTCAGTAGTTGTGGCTCGCGGGCTCTAGGGCACAGGCTCAGTAGTTGTGGCACATGGGCTTAGTTGCTCCGCGGCATGTGGGATCTTCCCGGACCAGGGCTCAAACCTGTGTCCCCTGCATTGACAGGCAGATTCCTAACCACTGTGCCACCAGGGAAGCCCTAAAATTGTTTTTAAAAGTCTCTGAACGGTGGGCTTCCCTGTTGGTGCAGTGTTTAAGAATCTGCCTGCCAACACAGGGGGCATGGGTTCGAGCCCTGGTCCGGGAAGATCCCACATGCCGCGGAGCAGCTAAGCCCGTGCGCCACAACTACTGAGCCTGCGCCCTACAGCCCGCGAGCCACCGCTACTGAAGCCCGTGTGCCTAGAACCCGCGCACCACAACGAAGAGTAGCCCCTGCTCTCCACAGCTAGAGAAAGCCCGTGTGCAGCAATGAAGACCCAATGCAGCCAAAAATAAATAAATTTATATTAAAAAAAAGGAAACCTTATTAAAAAAAATAGTCTCTGAACAGGGAAAGTATTTATTCTTAAAATAGAAGCCTTGCTGTGTTGATTGTCATTGTCTTCCACCTCTGGAGGGTTGCAGAGATATAGAAGATCCCTTTCTAACAACTTTCGATTCCAAATTTTAATGCAGCAAATGCTGTCCAGGTGTTAGATGATTTTTACTTCAAATTTTTTTTAAAGTCCTAATAACAGTACTGTGCAACGAAACACCAACATTTCGGTATCTGGAGGGGATTGAATTTTCTGTGCTCTGACTTACGAAACCATGATGGGCTTCTGCTAAGGGCAGGACACATGCTTTTGGATTGTGACCAATTCCTTTGCCTGGAGCAATGGCCTGAATGAGGCTTTTTGTTGAAAAGAGAGTGAGAGAGAAAACTGCTTAGATGAAATGGCAAGAAACTAAAGACTATAAAGAAAAGAGTTACAAAATAAATCATCCCATACTCACCGAGACACAAGCTGTATGAAGCATCTTCCCCTTTAACTCTGCTCTTTCTCCTGTGTGATCACCCCCTTGCCTTCTCTAGTGCGGCAGGGTGTGATAAGGGTGTCCTTCCACCTCTAGATGTAGAGAGGGCACCTTTCTTATGGGAGATCGATTTCCTGCTTTCACGGAGACAGAAAGGAGGGTCTGAGTGTCCCATTTCTTAAGAAACTTTAATTCAAAATAATCAGTATGCCATTGAGGCACACTTCGGGGCAGCCTACGCTGGGCCCCAGCAAACGATGATGAATGTTGGCAAGCTTGAGGAAAATGGGAGAAAGGCAGGGAGGTGGCCCACTTGACATCATAGAGGCGTTTAAAGTTCAAGGCACAGCCAGGGAACTGCCAGTGCTTTGGTATGACTGGAAGATAAGAAGGCTGAGAAAGTGGTGAGAGGGGATACAGGAAAAGGAACATACAGAATTTATATTTTATCTCAAAGACATCAAAGAATCATGGTAGAATTCTAAGCAGCTTTCGTGACCTGCTTAGATTTGCAAACTTGAGAGATAAATATTACTGGAGTATTTATGAGACTTGATAAATAATACTTGTCTTCCCTACTGAGGTTCTGGACCAGTTAAAATAAAGTCAGGGAGCCAGCAGACAGAGATCGTCCGTCTTACTGATAACACAGGCTATTCAGTGCTGAACCCCCGAATTTGGCAGATTAACTCCCATCACAGGCAGCAGTGGGCTGAGGAGGTCTCTTCCTGCCAGAGCAGAGCATCTGCTCCCCAAAGAGAAGGGCAAGGGGGAGGGGATGGCCAAGATGTGACCAAGTTCCTTCTTCCAAGGTCTTAATCAGATAATCGATGGAGGATGTCACTCCACATGGAAGGAAACAACATTCCCTGGGTTTTTCTTCTTCTCTTAATACATTAAACTTAAGTGTTTAGCCTGTGATCAGCTAGGCGTGGGTCTGAGCCTTGGGGGAGAGGAAAGCCCTGCTCCCACCTTCATGATGCAGCCCCCCCAATACCAACCACCGCTCCTCTGGGGATCCCGAGACTGCTGGTGACCCAGAAGACTCAGCATCGGGTTAGAAGAGTGCATCATTTACATTAAACTCCAAGGTCACTTTGTATCCCCTACTGAGAATTTACTTCCTGGTCTGTTTCTCACCCCAGATTACATCCAGCTGTGTTGACCAATATTGTCTGTCAAGACGTTTTGCCCATGAGGTCAAATAGCATCATAAAATTATTCTAATAATAAAAAGCCAACAGTTATGTCAAATCAACAGATTTGAATATTAACCCCCTACTTTCGACTGCCAAAGGAAAAATTAAATATTAAATTTTCTTGTAAGAAAAGAATTAAAGTCCAAAATAAAATGTTCCTGCCCTCGTGAATTAAAACACCAAAGACACACTCCTGCCTCCTTCCGCTCCCTGTGCCCTGCATCAGAGCCAAGCTCTCAGGGTGCAGTGTGGTCAGATCGGTTACATGAAGGGAGGGAGGATGGAGCAGATGTCAGTGCCTTAAGCACCATGGGCACCAGTTCTTAACTGCCAGAGAAGGTACGGAAAGGAGACGAGCCATACGTAATAAACGCTGTGGTGCTGAGCTGGAGTGGGAGGCATTGTGTGAATGTGTGTTCTTTCGATGTAGATATTAGGATTCTCCAGAGAAAGAGAACCAGTAGGGTGTGTGGAGAGAGAGAGGGGGAGAGAGAGATGGAGATTTAAGGAATTGGCTTCTGTGGTCCCAGAGGCTGGCACTTCTGAAATCTGAAAAGTAGGCTGGCAGGCTGGAGACCCAGGGAAGAACTGATGTTACAGCTCAGTCTGAAGACACTCTGCAGGTAGAATTCCCTCTTCCTCTGGGAATCTCAGTCTTTCTCTGAAGGCCTTCAAGCTGATTGGATGAGGCCCACCCACAGTGTGGAGGATAATCTGCTTTACTCAAAGTCTCTTCATTTAAATGTTAACCTCACATAGGAAATACCTTCACAGCAACATCTAGGCTGGTGTTTGACCAAATCTCTGGATACTAGAAAAGGAAGCCAGGCTCAAGCCCTCTCCTCCCCTCCAGGTTGCTAGTGTAAGGGAGGCTGGGACTGGGAAAGGTCAGGTGCTTTGATGGGTAAGAGTCAGCTGGATTGGAATTTGGGGATTTGAGTTTTGGGGTTTTTAACTTTGGGGGGCCCTTCCTTCTTTCTTTCCTTCCTTCCTCCCTTCCTCTCTTCTTTCCCTCTTTCTTCTTTCTTTCTTTCTTTCTTCCTCTCTCTCTCTCTTTCTTTCTTTTTCTTTCTTTCTGTGTTTTTGTTGCTATCTAAGAGTTAAAAAAAAAAGTCATGGCACTTTCCCGAGAGTTCTTCTAAGAGATTGAAACATGAGACAGGATATCAGATTTGAAGGGGTGGTGAAAACAAAACCCTGCTTTCTGCTCACCTCCTCTTGAGCCCAGCTCATTCAATAAACGCTAGTAAAACATCAGAAACATTCCTGGAGATGAAGAGAAATGAATCCAATGTGTTTGGGCCTTACGATTACTTTATGAAATGTCAAAAGTGAAACTCTTTTTCTTCCAACGAACTGTGGCCCCCGCTGCCCTGAAGTCCAGAGGGGACAAGGGCATCCCGAAGGCAGGTTGGCCCCAGCGATGCCATGTGTGTGCAGCATCTCAGCCCAGTTCCTAGTGGGATTTTAAATGAGCTCCCAGAGGTCGTTTGTGCTGTGTTATAAAGGAGATGACTTGGCCAGCTTGTCAGGAGCATCTTTGTTTTGCTATTTTTTTAGGAGGACAAATAAATCCATCCTATTCAGAACATAAAGATTAGTGAGCAAAAAACAAGTAATAAACAAATGGACCCAAGAAGAATGTTTATAAGATATAGAAAGAACAGAGCAGTGGAAGGCAGGTGGGCAGGGGAGGGATGCTAAGGCTTCCCAGAGCAGGTGACATCTGGGTTTGGATGACAAACAGTAACAACAATAATAAACGCTAAGATATAATACTGGGAGCTGACGGTGCTGTAAACACTGTCCAAAATTGTTTACATGCACCATCTTATTTAATTCTCACAACAATTCAGGTAGTGTTACTGTTTGTCCCATTTTACAGCTGATAAAACTGAGACACAGGGGATTTGAGAAACGTGTTCAAGCTCACAAAGCTACTGAGTGACAGAGCTGGTCCTCAGGCGCAGGCTAACCTATTCTAATGCCATTCAGGAGATTGACAAGTAAGAGCTTATTAGGTGGCCTAGAAATTCCAAGTGCATGGAGACCTGTGGTCCCACAGTGCTGCTGAGAAATCGCCGGCTGAGTATCAGCACTGATTAAATGCCCAGTCTGGCGGGGCAAGGGGACAGCAGGCTGGCACGAGTCAGGGGCCAGGTCAGCCAGCGGCAGAGCAACAGGGGTACCATTTTGTCCATTGTGCTAAGGGATCTGGACTTTAGCCTATGGGGACGGGGAGAGTTGCATTTTAGAAAAATCGGTTTGGCCACGGGGTGGAGATTGGTTGGAGAGGACAAAAGAAGAGTCAGGGAGGTGAGTTAAGGGCTAGTACAATAGTCCAGGTGAAGACAAGGACTCTGACTGTAACTGAGCAGGACCCTAGGGGGCATTCCCGGGACAGAGCCCTCCCCCAGGTCCCCTGCTATAGCTCCTCTCTGAAGTACGCAGATAACATTATCTGATGCACATTTCCTGAGTTGTTTCACAGATGCTAAAACCTCCACCAAATGGAAGACGTTAACCACTTGATGACCGTGAGCACCCAGCCCCCAGGCCTCCTGGAGCCTAAGGACTAATAATATTAACCCCTGTGACACCCCCCACCCCACCCCCGCTACCTCACCGTCAGCCACTCTGAGAATGGTGCACGAGCTGATCGCACATCCTGGGCTCCCTTCCCTCACCTGGCCTTTAAAAATATTTTGCTGAATCCCATCAGGGAGTTCGGGTTTTTTGAGCATTAGCTGTCCCGGACTCCCGGCTTGGCACCTTACAATAAACACACGGCACCGCAACCCGGTGTCAGTAGATCGGCTTTGCTGCGTGCGGGCGAGCGGACCCCGGATTTGGTGGTAACGTGAAGACGGGGGAACAGGGAAGGGGAGGGTGGGCTCGGGAGTGATTTAGGGGTGGGTTGAACGGATTTGGTGAGGTGAGGGGGGAGGGGGTCCTTAAAATGACAGAAAATCGGTTTCTGGCTTGGGCTGCTGTTATAAATGGGGGAGGTAGAAAGGAGGAGAGTGAAGATGGGGAACCTCCGCTCAGACCTGTTGGATTGGAGCTGCCCTGTCACACCCAGAGCACCAGTGGGGTAACTGTCTTAGTCTCTGCAGAGCGTTTGAACTGTAGACATAAACAGAGTAGATGTGAAAAATAGATCTACATACTCAGTGCTGTTCTTTAAAATCTCCCAATTAAAAAGCTAATATTGTCATATGGATTGTTCTGTTTTCACTCTTTTTAATTCTACTGCATATTCACTTACTGATGTTTTTCATTAGTGTGGTGTAGACTGTCAGTGTTATGCCCTTAGCTTGACTCTTAATGCTACCTCGATGTATTATTATTCTTCTCAGTCTGCCGGTGTTCATCGTATAACATTAGAACAATTTTAGTTTGTAAATCTAACTCTTTGAAATATAATATATTAGCAGATATGGTTAGGTTTTACTATATTTCCTGTATGTCCATGTGTCCAAACGTATTAGTAACAAACAAATGATAAAAATAAAATAATTCTTCTGTAATTCACAGATGCTGTAATTCACTCTGTAATTCACAGAGTCCAAAATGGACAAAATGCTTTTGCATGTCTGTGTTGAAAATGAGATTTTTATATGTCGGCAGTAAAGCACGGCATCATTTTTAAAGCATTTTTCCTTGTTTTGGTCTTGTGATACAATTCTTCAGAGTAATGGCTGCAAATAGGTTAGCACCTCAATGCTTAAAATAGGCTGTCAAGAAATGGTTCTTCTTTTGTTCGCATCTCCATTCCAAACCACCGAGGGAATTAGTTGCACCGCTGAAGTGCATTTCCTTTCTTACATAGTCAGAAGTTTTGCTGGCTTCCTTTCTAGAGGAAGATTGAGATAGGACATTCACGATCATGATGTGGATTTCCTATTATTATTATTGTTAACGGCATGGCTGACGCAGTCAGACTCATGCTTTGTCTCATAGAACAATATGTGCCGTATACCATGACACTTTAGTGTATTGTTCAATATAAGCATAGCTGTTTACTAAAACTTTGCAAGTTGCAAAAATAAAATAACTTTACAAGACAGGAGCTTGAATAAAACATGAAATGGTTTCTGCTGGTGCTAGCACAGTGTCTGACTTTTAATGCTGCTTTTTCCCCCCAGCAATTCTTTGAGGTGGAAGAAGAGAAGACACCTGTGCATGACGCAGTGACCGTCAAAATGAATATTTTGTTAAAAAAACTGAAGGAGAAAGAAGAACTCATTAAGGAATTAAGAGAAGAACTGGACCAATATGAAGAATTTGGATCTCAAGAAGTTGTAAGTTTCACAGCAAAGAGTAATTCATTTTAATACATATAAATGAAGTTACAACTGTCTAAAAGCTTGGGGTCGGAATAAAGGGATTACAATGCATGTATCTTGGGTATCTCTGCACAACATAAACCAGTCCAACCCTTTTGTGCTCGACACCATATTCTAGAAAACCCATAATAATTATAAATAGGAGCAATATAATTGTTCTCAATTTTTATTTGTAATAGAAATAAAATAACCTATCTCCCACTACAGAAATTTCCCCACCCTAGAAGAAATGTAAAGAGATTTTTGTTTTAATTCGGAAGAGTCCCACCTTTTTTGCAGTCCAGATAATTTGAAAGACACAAAACAATCTCAAGGCAGAGGCTTCCAAGAAACCAACTTGGAACAGGATGACCTTAAGTAG
Source organism: Phocoena sinus (assembly GCF_008692025.1). Classification (NCBI taxonomy): domain Eukaryota; kingdom Metazoa; phylum Chordata; class Mammalia; order Artiodactyla; family Phocoenidae; genus Phocoena; species Phocoena sinus. The sequence goes on from NC_045764.1 coordinate 12,367,600, forward strand.
AAATGTCAAGAAGGAAAATTCTCAGAGGGTTTTTGCCCTCTTCTCCCCTTTGCAGTAGGAGCCAGGAGCTGCTTTACTGCTCAGATCACTGACAGAACAAAAAATGCGAAGAGAGAGAAAGCAGAAAGGAGAGCTTAGCTGCCTGTCAAGGAGGTGAAAGTGAAGGATCTGGAAAGTGTGGACCCTAGAGGCGAGTTTATTTTCATCTCAGATCAGCTCTGAGCTGCCGGCTGTACTGCCCAACCATAGCGCAGAGCCACAGAGGGGTTTTCGTGTTAGGTTCTAGGAGCAAGAAGTGGATTGTTTGAGTAGGAGAGGCAAGCAGGGAGGCCAGAGAATCACAACCTGTTGAGTGTCAACTGGCAAGGTTACCTCCTCACATCACAGCGCAGTTTACTGATAAGGAAGCTGACTTACACCCCGGGCACAGCTGGTAAATGCTGACGTGGCATGAGAACCGAGGTCCAGCTGAACCCAAAGGCCCGCGTGAGGAGGGAGGAGCTTTATCCTCTGTACAGAGGAAGAATTAAAGTTGAGATATATATATATATATATACACACACATTATATTATTATAATAGATTATGGTATTATGGTCTATAGGTATATCATTATAATGTATGTTATAATTAATATATAGTGTATATTAATACCTGTGTATAGATATGCATAAATATCAACACATGCATATATATGTATGGAAGAAGCCTGAGAAGTTATACATCAAAGTGTTAACACTAGGAAGAAACACTTGCGGGTTGCTGGGCCCTTTAAGTGCAGTCCTTGGTTTATCTAAGTCCCACACTAGAATTCTTACTTAAAACCCCAAAGTTAGAAAAGATAAGAAATTGAACTTGCGCCATTCTAAAGGACTTTATTTACGAACTGGGGAAGGAGTGCTTTGTTTAATCTATTAGAATTCTCTATGTTCTAAAAAAAGCCAGAGCATCTTCTAAGCAATGTGGTATTAAGGATTATTATCATAGACCTAATAAAATTGAATATTATTTCTTTGTACATGTTCTGGTTGCCTTGGAGGGAGAGGCACATCCAATTTTTGCATTTACTTTTCTTGTCTTAGATCTACATTTACTCTTATTTTTTGGAGAAAATAATTTAATAGAAAAGGTTAAAAAAAGGCTAACAGTTTTGGCTTTTAATCCTGACTTGGCTACCGATGTCCAGCATCAGTTAGCAAGGCAATTTTGATCCATTTGTTTCCCATTTGTGAAATGGGAGGTGATACCTGCCTAGCCAACAGAGTTATGAGGAGGATACCTGTTGTAGTGGATGTGAAATGCCGTGAGTTCTTTGAAGAAAGACGTGCATATAAATTCTAGTTATCATTATGAGGAAATACACAAGTCCTCATGACCATCTGGTTTACATTCCATGAAATGCACTGCTGAGAACATCCCAATTCGGTAATTGAGCTTCTTCCAGTAAAACATGAGGTCTTTCTTGGTGTGTTTACACCTCTGAGTGTCCTCAGCCTGTTAACTGGTCTGTCTGGATGGCCTGAGTATAGGGGATGAGGGTGGGTGGGGCTTGGTGAGGACCACAGAAAGTGGCAGGCTGCACCCCGCTCTTGTATAAGAAGGCGTTCTCTGGCTCGGGTGGCATCCTGAAGACCTTGGCTGTTTCACTGTAGTTTGTCCCCAAGGACACCACATCAGTCTTTCTGTAAACACCTTAAGATTTGAGGAAAGTGAGACTTCTGATGAACTGGGTATATACATTTTTCCCAGCTTCTTAGGACCCCAGCAAAGCGCCAGGCTGACTGAGGACAGCGCAGAGCAGGGCTAGTGTACATTTGGGAGGACGGACATGAACACTGCAAAAGCAGATCACGGGTTATATAAAATAAACATCTGAAAATTTCTTTTTAAAGATCCTCTAAGAACTAGCTTTCCTAGAACTCCATGCCACTCAAGTTCTAGGTGATTTCCCTTTTAAATTTGAAATTTCATCTAATACGACTGCTCCCTCTAGTGGTGTAAAAAAACTTGCGACAGCAAGTATCTGAAACTAGATTTGGAAAACCGAATTTGGAGAAACAATTTAGAAAATTTCAATGCAGCAATGGAAAAAACTTGTAAAAAGCTTGAAATAAGAAAACTGAATAAACAGTAAGGAAACGATCTAGTTCTTTCTCATAGTCCAATTATATAAATCGCTCTATAGTTAATAGTCATAATCCCTCTCTAGGACTGTTGTAGAATGAAATCTAAGAATATGATAGGAAAGGGAAGGTTTAATAAACAGCTAGTTTAACTTATATTTATGACAAAATGGAAATCAGAAAAAAGAATCTCTTCAAGTTCCAGAAGCCTCATCTCTCCAGGTCAGAACACCCTTAATGTTGAATTCCCACCCCCACTCCCACCCCGACCCCAGACCAACTACATTCAAGGGCTGAGTGTCTTTTCAGGTTCTGTAAAAACCTGCAATGACTTAATGGCACACTGCTGTAGTTATCAGGTTGCCATGCAGTACGCTGATAAATCCACTTGAGAATTGCTAAAGAAACTAGCCTGTCGAGGTATGTGTGCCTGTGTGTCTGTGTGCCCAGGCACATGCATATGTGCTTTCAGTGCAATTGGAATTGTTTTGAAAAGATTTTTCATTTTTCTTTCTTACCCAACATGGATGATCTATGCAACTATCACACCCACATCCCCTCACCCCCACCAATAGGTGAATGTAACTATTTGTTGCTGACAGTTCTGAAACAGAGCTGTCATTCAAAAGTGGCAGCTCTGCAGGGCTACACTGCCCCAGTGTGCCGCTTTTGGTTGTCACTCACTGGGAAAGCACCTGCTCGTCTCCGTGACTGTCATGCATCATGGGCATGCAGCAGAAGCCCACTCCACCCGCAGCCTCAAATTGAGATGTCCAAGTACTGTACGTGGAGCCTGCAGGATTGAGACGCCAATATGGCAGAAGGGAGACTGCTGGGAAGGCACCTGCGGTGCTCCAAACGGTGCTTCTCGGCCTTTATTGTGTTCTTGTGTGTATGGGTCACCTGCAGCTCTTGTTAAGATACAGATTCTGGGCTGGGGCTGGAGATTCTGCATTTTCAAAAAGCTCCCAGGTGATGCTGAGGCTCCTGGTCCTTGGACCACATTTTGAGTGTCAAGGCTCTGGAGTACACCTGTTTTCAGAAACGATTCTTTCATGACTCAGTTTGGGATTCTGAAACCTGGGAACAGTGATACTGCACATCTTGGCTCACAAGAGAAATAGACCAATGTAAGCCACCACTTGAAGTCCTAGCTTTCACTACACGATAGAAAAACTCTAAACTGGCAAGTTACTTTATAAATTTAAATTTCCAGAGTGACTGTGGATCACACACAGGCTGTCTTAGGCTATAATGTGGCTTTTAATAGCTTTAACTAGTTAACCACCTTTTTTTTTTTTTTTTTTGCGGTACGCGGGCCTCTCACTGTTGTGGCCTCTCCCGTTGCGGAGTACAGGCTCCGGACGCGCAGGCTCAGCGGCCGTGGCTCACGGGCCCAGCCGCTCCGCGGCATGTGGGATCTTCCCGGACCGGGGCACGAACCCGTGACCCCTGCATCGGCAGGCGGACTGTCAACCACTGCGCCACCAGGGAAGCCCAGTTAACCACCTTTTAATGATCTCCATCCTTCTTAACTTCGGTTTGTTAATGCAGTTTGTTTTAAAGAAGTCTCATGGTTTAAGTGAGCCAAAGCTAGTGGTGTGGGCAGATGGTAGAAGGAACACCACCACAAAACCTGCCACTCAGAGTGTAACAGATGACCGTAGCCGCCCAGAACTATCCCTTTGTTCATTTTGCTAATGAGTGTCCTCATTGCTGTGAGAATCTGAATAGTTAATTACTTGCAGTTCCTGCAGCTGACAGATGGTGGGGACAGAGCTAAAGGTTAACCTTTCAGGAACAGGGGCTGTCGATGGATTTGTGGAGAAAAAAACCCCTCGAGTTGGACGCGTTTCCTTGTTGCCTGCTTTTCTACCAGATTTTTAGAAAACGCACTTAGGTGTTAGCTGCTACCACTGGTAAATTTTACACTTCATCTGATTAATTCAAATAGTTCTCGTTTAGTTTATAATAATGAGTGCTCACGTAATCCACAGTGGATGTTCATTTTCTGCCACTGTTAGGAAATGTATGCTTAAGCCTATTAAGGCAAATGTTGTTTGTCTTTAAGAAAGCTTTTTTAGTCTATAAATACATTCTGTGATGTTCTCAAGTTGAACCATGTGGGACAAGAAATTAATGACTGGGATTCTTTATTAAGAAAACAGTGTTGTTTATTAGCTATTAGATTTGTGAGTTAAGAATGAATTGGGGTTAAATAATTTAAATGGAATGGTGACTCAAAATCATGAAGATTCATAATTGGGCTTAGTGCAAAACTTAACATTATTTTAAATATTAACTCTGATATAACTAACTTCATTAGTAAGTCACTTGTTGTTTTTCAAGGATTTATTCATGTACTATAAAACATTGTACCCACTTATTTTTCTTTTGAACCATTATGACCACAGAGGAAAACATTTTTAATAATTTACTTTCAGATACCTCTAAAGTTAAATCAAAGTATAGTTTCAAAGGGACACCAGTTATATTGGGAGGAATGGTTTTGTTTTTGAGAGGAGAATTTATTCTTGTGTATTTGCAATCATGGCATTGCTACAAAAAGAATAGCTTATAATTCACCTGAAGATTAATTTAAAGTTCAAAAGTATTTCTAGTGTCTATATTAATTTTGAAGGAAGGCATGTAGACGCTTCTCTCTTTTAGTGTAACAATACAATGACTTTCAAACATGCTGTTTAATATTTTGAGATTGCATAATCAGTTTAATATTGTATCATCATGAAGTATAAAGTTCTGCACCAGCTTCTCCAATTCATTACATCTTAATTCAAAAAAAAAAGCGCGGCAATAAAATCTAGACAGCCATAAGCAAGCATATTCAGATATTTTCAAAAGCTTTGAAACAAACAAGAAGAAGAAGAAGAAAAGAAGACTAGCTGTCCCCATAAGCTTCTACTGCGTAAGAAAAAGCTTCTCCCATAATGGACGTGGCAAGATTTAAACAAAAGACGCACATAATAAAAATGTAAATGAGTTTGCTTTACTAAAACTATAACTTTAAAGTCTTTTGTTGTAAGTTATCCTGAAACCTTCTTACAAGGTAATCACTGTTTGCATAGAGATTTAAACCGAAGTCCTCAATAGCATTAAACGCCTGCACAGTCCCAGTGTGACAGGCATGCAAAGCCACGTTAATGTTCAGAATATGAATTGCCTCTGGGTGGCTCCTTCACCAAGCAGAAAACCAACTGTGTGGTTATCCGTGTGCCTGATGGACTCCATGCGGCTCCCAGCCTGAAAACGTCACCACTTTGACATGTGATGTGCTCCTCATGACACTGGCAGCACTGACACTGGGGAATGCCACAAAGGCGACAAGCCCCCCTCCTTAGCCGTGCGCTTTGCCCCGCCCCCCCCGGCGCTGCTGCCCTCCCCCCCCATCCTCCCACCCCCACCCCCCCGGCTGCTGCCCATCCGCGGTCTCCCCAGCCTGCCTGGTTACGGGCGGACAGCACTTCAGACACACACAGAGGGAAGTGTGGGTGGAGGGGCCCCAGCTGCCTCCATAATGAATTGACCTGAATGATGAGGGCACACAAACAGTATGATATGCATTATTCCTGTCAATAAACTGTCCCCATGTGCTGTGGTCTTTGTACAGAATGTACTGCAGCCTTTCTCCCAGCAAGCTCTATTTAGTCTCCTTCCTTTTTACTATTCATATTATAAATGTGTAATAGAATTCAGAAAATTATATGATAGCTCTTCTGTATCTGTATTGTCTTGTGTTGCATATTTAAATCCTTGGCTCCCTGCTTAGAAATATGGAATTCTCCATCTTTCAGGACTCTTTTATCAAAGACGGCAGCCCTCTAAGAACAGCTCTGGAAAAGGAAAATTTGGAGTACAAAGTGGAAAATGAGAGACTGCTTCAAGTCATTTCAGAACTTGAAGAAGAAATCAAACTCAATCTAAAAGAAAATTTAGTATTAGGTAACATTTTAAAGTCATTTTTGAGACAACTCTGTACATTGGACACTTTATAAAATTCATAGCCATGCTTGCCTTTTCCAAACATATGTTTGTTTGGTTACCTACGTTTAAAACATCAGTTCGCTAGCCACTTTTCATTTTCATTCTTTTCTTGAGACAGAAATTGGTCATACTCCCCTAGCCATGCCTTTTTAACTCAGGGTGGTTGTTTTCTAAGCCAAGCATTGGCCTCTGAAAAAAATGTGCTAATCAGTATTCTATATCACTTAGAAATATTATAAACAAATAGAAACTTGTGCTGATTTCTGTTTCATGTGCTTAATTATCTAAAATTTATAACATTTTAATATTTAAGCGTACATATTGGGGTGTGCTTTGTGGAGAAACAGAGTTGGCCCTTCAGAAAAATATGCTACTACTTACTACATTATCTTCAATTTTTGGTACAAATGTTAAGTACAAATTTCCATTTGTAGACTTTATACCCTCTTTTTTATATCTATAAACATTGGTAAATATTGCATTTAAATCACCAAGTTAGATTGCTTTAAAGTCTTGACATGTACTGCTATCTTTGTATTTATGTTAGTCACACAATGACATCCTTAATCTGCAGTATGAAAAGCTATGAGTAGGCAATTCAAAATTTACAGCAAAACATTGATAAAATCAGATATAGGACAATATTCCTTGAATGTAAAATTATACCACGTCAGTGTAGTTTCGTTTCTCTTCTGATGTGGTATAGTAATGCTTTTTCAGGTTTCGGTAGTTCTTACTGAGTCATAAAGTACCACCTGCTAAAGCCGTTTGTATTGGCTGTGACTAACAGCAAAAATATCTCTTGCTAGTATCGATGAAAAGCTTTCAACCCTCAGCCACACTTGGATCTTGAACTTAGTTCTTAATCCCTATCTGACCAGCCATCTGAACAGCAGGAAGAAGGCTGTGAATGTCAAGGGCAGTTGTGAAGGTCACAGTCCTGCTAGGACTTGCGTCCACCATGCCTGCCAGCAGTGTACAGCCTGCCCTGAAGCAGGCAGATTGAATACAGGGCCATAAGCTTGTAATTTCATGCTTGGCCTCTCTCTCCTTTTGTTTACAGAAGATGAAATTATAAGTCTGAAAGAGATGGCAGAAAAGGATCATAAAACCATTCAAAAGGTACTGTAACTTTTTTGCATTGATGAATGACTCTTTTCAATGGAAATATCAGCATAATTGGTGAAATAACCCTGTGTCCCCCTTGCCTTATGATGTAGAGAAAAGGCGGTTTCTGTATTTAATCTCGCCCGTTACTCAGGATTGTTTCTTTAGTCATGAGAAAGGATTCCATCTTGAAAACAAATTCATGTTTTCTTTTATTTGGGATAACTGAGTATCTACCTTGTTGACTGTAAGAACTGAAAAAGCATATGACACAGGGAGTCCGAAGATGTGCTTGTGGAAAAATGATATTATTAAAAATGAGCAGCCTTATTTTCAGATCAGTTGTTGGTTTATGTTCATTTTTCTGTATATGAATGAACTGGGTTTGTATATCCAGGAAATCTGTATTTAGAGCAGGAAATTCTTTTGATATCATGAAGATCAAGATTTCCTGGGGCATCAAATGTCGCAGGACCGCGGCAGTTCCTGCCCTCCACACCCAGGTCAGGGGCTCCTGCTTTGTGCTTTCTTAGCTCTCAAAACCCTTTTCTGTGATGGTCAGTCTGCCTTGCCGAAGACCCCACAACCCAGAGACAGTACTATCTTTCGGTCTCTGATCTCTTCCCAGCGCTCAGCACCGTGCCGGCGCACTTAAAAATAAAAATACTCTTTGAGTGACTCAGAGAATAAGAATGTAGTTAGAGTTCATAAAATTTATAGACGAAACGTGGATTTACATCCTCGATTATTCCAAATAAACATAAAGGTTTTCCGTGAACTGAATCGAGTATTAATTTTTAAATAAAAATTAAGTAAAATTAGATAAGATTAAAAATGCAGTTCCTCAGTCACACTAGCCTCATATCCAGAGCTCAGGTGACTTAGATTCAGGTTTCAACCTGATTTTGCAGCTCTGGGTATTCTTAGGTTTTAGATAAAATGACTTCCAAGAACTGTTTTGTAAACAAATGTATACCATGATCGGTCAGCGCTGGGAGATGTCTTCTGTGATCACTGAATCCATCACAGGTTCTCACAGCATGACGTCGTTTTCTTGTGCTTCATCCTATTTTCAGTGATGAGGGTGCAAATGCCATTCTTACAGAGATAACAAGAGTCTACAGAACTGACAAGTTTAACTTTCTTGGCATCAAATTCTAAGGTTAAAAAAGAAATCTCAGCTTTCTAGTTTCGCTTAATAACCTGCAAGGGAACCATCTCCGTTTATGTAAATGTTTCTTAAACTACTCAGTCAGTACTGTCTCTGGGAAAGATGAGTCAGACGAGCCTACTCTTCTCTGGGGGCAGTTCAAGGAAATTAAAGCAGAAACTCTCACCGTTAAGCCATTAGTTAGAAAGAAACATCCCCCCTGAGTGGCTGGTTATACCCTCTGTGGGTTTAAGTATTTCGATTAAATGCTGCCTCAGCTTTCTAGAGCCGCAGTGCCCCATGGTAGCCACCAGCTGTGGGTGGCTGCTGAACACTTGTGTCTAGTGCAACTGAGAAGCTGAATTTTAAATTGTTTAATTTTAATGTTTAAATTTCAGTATAAAAATACTGATATTTGTTTCAGTTACTGAAAAACTTTTATGTATATTTTGAAAAACTTGAATATGTGAATCTACCTTTTTATTTGTAAATTTTATGAAATCTAAATGCAGATCAAGTATCTCCCATGAAATTTTAGCCCCCGAATTGAGATGTGCTCTAAGCGAAAAATACACGCTGGGTTTCAAAGACTTAGGTACCGTAAGAAATGTGAAATATCTCACTCATGATTTTTAATGTGGATTATTACCCATTTAAATGATACTATTTTGAATAGCTATTGGGATAAACAAAATATATTATTAAAATTAATTTCACCTGTTTCTTTTACCTTTTTAACAAGGCTATAAGTTCAACTATAAACTGTAAAGTTTAAAATTATATATAAGACTCACATTATATTTTTATTCAACAGCTCTGTTCTAGACAAATATAGCAAATCCGTAGTTTATTTGATCATCTTTTTTTTATCCTGTCTCTTTCTTTTCTCTTTTTTCTTTATATGCACTGGGCCTCTACCCAGATGAGTGTAGGTATAATTTGGTATTGATCAGGGTTCCTGTTCCATTTCTGACACTATGGCCACTTGGGCTGGTTCCTCATCCTCCTTCCTGAGTCTCACAGGCTTACTGTGTGGACAGAATGAGATAATGTACGTCAAAGTGCTTTGTCAGTTGGAAAGCAGATCAGGAGTTGTTGAACAAAATGACAGCTGATATTTACCGGTTTGTTTCCAATGTCCTCCACTAAATCAATTAATTCAGCCATGTTCATCAGATGCCTTTTAGTGCCAGGCACTGCTGAGATACAAAAGTGTTATATACACACATACACACATGCAGCCTTGCTGTGGGGGAGATCAAGTCTGGAGGGAGAGACAAAAACCATAGGGCAGGGTGATAGGGACTGTAATAGAAGTACGTACATAGAGAAGAGATGCCTGGCTTTACCTGGAAGGTTTTAGAAAAAGGCTTCACCTATTCTTCCACACCTATCTCACACTCCTTCGCTTGAAGTGATTTTTCCAGGTGGGTAGGAGGGTGGAAGAGCTGCATACAGCGTGTGAATGCATAAAGTGTAAGCTACGCCCGTGGAACTCTGTGATTTGCTATGGCTAGAGCAGGAGGTGGGATCTGGTGAGACCACGTGGTGAGAATTTGTGTTGGGGCAGGAAGAGCGGGGAGTCTGGGGTGTGAGGGAGGAGTAAACAGAACCGGAAGAGAAGAAAGGGGCAGCTCAGAAGACTCTGGATAAGCCACATGTTCCCCTTTTCAGTCCAGGATGCAATTAAAAACAAGTTGAAAATGGGATGGAATTTGGGTAGGCTGACCTCTTGCCGTTTCCATGGGCTAAATGCTGTCAATTATGGGATTCGGTAGCTTTTATGCTTAAATTTTAATAATCAAATGACAGCTGAATCTGTGTCCCACCTGTGGCTGAATACATGAATTTATAAATTTGTAAATATGAATTTCCTTCTGAGAGGAGACAGTCGTCAGAGATTATAGCCCAGGTGTGATCAGTATCAGGAAGCAGGGCAGCGTTGCTTGCCGTGGGGGCAGGTGGTCGCACAGCCAGCCTGGACTGTAAAGGATCGGGGAAGGCTGGAGGGGAGGGCACCGAGGTGACTCCTGGAAGCAAGGTCAGCGTTAGCAGGAAAGGGTGAAGGGGAGGTGGATGAGCCAGAACAAAAGAAGGGAGAGGGCACATGACTTGCTCTGGCCGGAAGGAGGTGTGGGAACAGGGGTGGTGAGAAGCAGGGCGCATCATGGAGGAGTGTTGTTATTCCAAGGGGTTTGAGTTGCCTTCTGAACGGATGGGGAGCTTTGAACGTTGGGGGCAGGATCGAATTCGTGTTTCAGAAAAACGGTGAACGGGAGGGAGGAAAATCCAGAGCCAGAGAGGCCAGTTAAAAGATTTCTTGTATAGGGCTTCCCTGGTGGCGCAGTGGTTGAGAGTCCACCTGCCGATGCAGGGGACACGGGTTTGTGCCTCGGTCCGGGAAGATCCCACATGCCGCGGAGCGGCTAGGGCCGTGAGCCATGGCTTCTGAGCCTGCGTGTCTGTAACTAGGGGAAATATAAAGTCCTGAAACAGAAAGAGGGCGGTGACACGGGGATGAAGGGGATGGATGAATTCAAGAGATGGTTAGGCAATAAAAGCTATGGTCTCTAAGAAGGTTGAAGGCCGGAGAGATTAAGCAGAGAGAAGTGAAGACTGACATTCAAATGAAAATGACAACAGAGGTAGAGCAGGGGGAAAGCAGGAGAGAGAGTGGCTATCACAGAAGCCAGGCAAGGGTTTCAAAGAGAAAGGACTCATTCCGCGTGCCCAGTGCTGCCCGGAGGCCAGGTGTGCAAAAGGCTAAAAAGGGAGGATTGGACAATTAGCTTTGGCAAGTAAAATGACCCTGGTAATTAATGAGGGTCATTTACTGGAACGTGGAAGCAGTTGAGAATGGGGGGTGAATGCAGACATGGAGACAGTGGGCATGTGCAACTTTCTAGAAGTTTGGCTGCGGATGGCCAGGGAGAGGTCGGGGAGTAGTTGGAGGGGGACATGGGGTTGAGGAAGGAATTTTTTTTTTTTTAAACATCTTTATTGGAGTATAATTGCTTTACAATGGTGTGTTAGTTTCTGCTTTATAACAAAGTGAATCAGTTATACATATACACATGTTCCCATATGTCTTCCCTCTTGCGTCTCCCTCCCTCCCACTCTCCCTATCCCACCCCTCCAGGCGGTCACAAAGCACCGAGCTAATATCCCTGTGCCTTGCGGCTGCAGGAAGGAATTTTTTAAAAGATGAAACTAGAGTATTTTTAAATGACGTCGATGGAAAGAAGAATGAGAGAGTAAAAGTACAACAGAGAGAAGAGATCATTGCTGAGAGGCATCTGCGGAGGCAGGAAGGGTTGGGGCCAATGGCCTTGGTGTTCGCCAGTAATTGATGCCCATTGGAAACTTAATGACACTTCTTTTCAGACCAAGGTATAAGACTCAACACAAAATCTTTTCCTTTCCTTCCACTTCTCATTCCTTTACTTTTCTAAACCCGCTGTTCAGCCTTTCACATCTTCAACTACACCACCACCTCCCTTTCTGAGGCTCTCATGTAACCAGTACCCACTGTTCCCCGGCCCTGCTCAGGGATTGAGCTGTGCCATTGGAGACAAGCTGATCCTTGCCTTTAGGTGCTATGCCCTCCCTCTACCCATCCTTTCCCTTGGATCTAATTAGCCTCCTTAAAAAAAAAAAAACTTATTGACTGATTGACTGAAATACAGTTGGTTTACAATGCTATATTAGTTTCAGGTGTATAGCAAAGTGATTCAGTTATACATATATATTATTTTTCATTTTCTTTTCCATTACGGTTTATCACAGGATATTGAATACAGTTCCCTTTGCTCTACAGTAGGACCTTGTTGTTTATCTATTTTATAGGTAGTCATTTGTATCTGTAATTAGCACCGTTTCTAACCACCCACTGCCGCTCTTTCCATCATTACTACTTTCCCCAACTCCATATTCCATTCCTCCTCGCAGTTCCCTAATTCACAGACAACATAGCGGACTCCTGGATTTTTTTTCCTCCTCTCCACTCTCTTGCTCACCCTGTCACTTAGCTTACCTAGCCTCACCTTTACTCCTTCTCATCAGAAGAGGGGACATTCTTCTTTGCCTTGACCCATCCTTCCACCCATTTGCCTGACTCCATCTCTTCCTCCTCCTTTTTTTTTTTGACTTATTTTTTGGGGGGTATAATTGTTTTACAATGTTGTGTTACTTTCTACTGTACAGCGAAGTGGAGTTCCATGTGCTATACAGCAGGTTCTCATTAGTTATCTGTTTTATACATATTAGTATATATATGTCAATCCCAATCTCCCAATTCATCCCACCACCCCCCTTCTCCCCCTTGGTGTCCACACGTTTGTTCTCTACTTCTGTTCTCTATTTCTGCCTTGCAAACTGGTTCATATGTACCATTTTTCTAGATTCCACATATATGCATTAACATACAATATTTGTTTTTCTCTTTCTTACTTCACCCTGTATGGCAGTCTCTGAGTCCATCCACATCTTTACAAATGACCCAATTCCGTTCCTTTTTATGGCTGAGTAATATTCCATTGTATATAATATGTACTACAACTTCTTTATCCATTTGTGGATGGACAGGTTGCTTCCATAACCTAGCTATTGTAAATAGTGCTGCAATGAACATTGGGGTGCAGGTGTCTTTTTGAATTATGGTTTTCTCTGGGTATATGTCCAGTAGTGGGATTGCTGGGTCATATGGTAATTCTATTTTTTGTTTTTTAAGGAACCTCCATACTGTCTCCATAGTGGCTGTATCAATTTACATTCCCACCAGCAGTGCAAGAGGGTTCCCTTTTCCACACCGTCTCCAGCATTTATTGTTTGTAGATTTTCTGATGATGCCCGTTCTAACTAGTGTGAGGTGATACCTCGTTGTAGTTTTGATTTGCCTTTCTCTAATAGTTAGTGATGTTGAGTAGCTTTTCATGTGCCTCTTGGCCATCTGTATGTCTTCTTTGGAGAAATGTCTATTTAGGTCTTCTGCCCATTTTTTGATTGAGTTGTTTGTTTTTTTGATATTGAGCTGCATGATCTGTTTGTATATTTTGGAGATTAATCCTTTGTCCATTGATTCATTTGCAAATATTTTCTCCCATTCTGAGGGTTGTCTTTTTGTCTTGTTTATGGTTTCCTTTGCTGTGCAAAAGCTTTTAAGTTTCATTAGATCCCATTTGTTTATTTTTGTTTTTATTTCCCTTACTCTAGGAGGTGGGTCAAAAAAGATCTTGCTGTGATTTATTCAAAGAGTGTTCTTCCTATGTTTTCCTCTAAGAGTTTTATAGTGTCTGGTCTTACATTTAGGTCTCGAATCCATTTTGAGTTTATTTTTGTGTATGGTGTTAGGGAGTGTTCTAATTTCATTCTTTTACATGTAGTTGTCCAATTTTCCCAGCACCACTTATTGAAGAAACTGTCTTTTCTCCATTGTATGTCCTTGCCTCCTTTGTCATAGATTAGTTGACCATAGGTGCATGGGTTTATCTCTGGGCTCTCTGTCCTGTTCCATTGTTCTATATTTCTGTTTTTATGCCAGTGCCATATTGTCTTGATTACTGTAGCTTTGTAGTATAGTCTGAAGTCAGGGAGTCTGATTCCTCCAGCTCCATTTATTTTCTCAAGATTGCTCTGGCTATTCGGGGTCTTTTGTGTCTCCATACAAATTTTAAGATTTTTTTGTTCTAGTTCTGTGAAAAATGCCATTGGTAATTTGATAGGTATTGCATTAAATCTGTAGATTGCTTTGGGTAGTATAGTCATTTTCACAAGCTTCCTTCTTCTTCTGGGACCTTTCTTCATCAGCCTCTCTCTCTCTCCCTCTCACTCTCTCACATGCCTTTAAGCATTTCCCTCTGGCCTACAGACATAGCCAAGCCATCATTCTGGGTGGTGTCCCTTGACCCTGATCACCCCTGAAGTAATTACCATTCACTCTTCTTCAAATATCAACTAAAAGAAACCTGTATCTACTAGCCCCTTCTTCACACCCCTGTTGCTAGTTTTTCCTGTTGGTAAGGTCACCATGAGGTTCATCTTGCCCTCAATCCTTTTTAGTCTCATTCCTTCTTGAATCTTTTACTCTCTGTGGCAGGACTATGCCCCATGTCAGAGATGCCCTCTGCAGCAATGCTTGCTTCTGATGTTTTGCTCACTCCCTCACACCTTCCTAAGCAGTATCTGTCAATGGTTCCTCCTCCTCCATCTTTCACTTGAATGCTGTTCTTGGGAATTCTCTTTATCCTTGGTCTTTGTTTTCTCTCTGGCTGACTTCAGACTCTCCCATAACTGACACGTCTGGTTACAAATGACTTCTGAACCTTCCCTCTGTTTCATGTTTTCCCTGAACACCACATCTGTAATATTAACTCTGTCCTCACCCTCAATTTCCATGTTACATGCACTGGGAAGACTTCTTTGACAGTCCCCTTCTGTCCCCTATGGTAATTAGGGGCTTCCTCTGTGCCCCCGCATACCTGGGACTATTTGCTCCCTGGAGGTCAAGAACTGTATCTCTCCTTTATTACCTTTATATTAGCTCTCAAAAATATTTGCTAAAAAAAAATGCTTTACATGTTCCATCAAATTCAGTGTCAAATTTTGAACTCATTACTCCTCAAATCTGGACTTCGCTGTGTTCCCCACTTAAATGAATGACATTGGCATCTATCCCAGAGGACCAAGTGACAAATCTAGGGTCCTTCTCTACTTTCTCCTTTTTTTTTTTTTCTGGCCATGCCACATGGCACGGCTTGTGGGATCTTAGTTCCCCAACCAGGGATTGAACTCTGGCCCTCGGCAGTGAAAGCATGGAGTCCAGGGAATTCCCATCTACTCTCTCCTTCATACCTTATATCTAGTTGGTCATTAGGTCTGTAGACATTCCTTCCAAAATTTACCCCCATCCCCTTTCTCTGCAACAACATTGTCACAGACTTAGTCGAGGCCCCATCATTTCCATAGATTCCTACTTCATTTTCCTGTCTCCACTCTCATCCCCTTCAAATCTAGCTTCCACACCCCTGCTATGGTTATTAATACCCTAATCTTACGTGCTAAAACCTTCAGTGGCTTCCCATTGCCTTCAGCATAAAATCAGGCTACCTTAAAATGTTCTGGGTGATTTTTTATGTGCTGGGAGCAGCTAAGCACTTTCACATTTGCTGTCTCAAATTCTTTTCAGAAGAACTCTTCAAAGTAGGTTTAATTATCCTAATTTTATAGATGAGACAACGAAGACCTAAAGCATAGAATTAATTTACCCACACAGCTAGTAAGCAGCGGAGCTCTGATTTGAACCAACCCCTATTCTGCACTTTACACCAGTCTGCCCTCCACTCCTAATTGAGGTGAACAAACCCCCTCATAATATCACCCTGAATCTCTGTCTCCCTTCATTTCCTGCCGTTCCTGTCTCTATGCACCCTGGGTCCACAAACACCAAACTTTTTCCAGTTCCTCCATTACTCCAGGCTTCTCTGTGGTTACTTTGCTGTTTTTATTGCCATTTTCTCTTCCTCCAACTTGTTGAACTTCTGCAGATCCTTCAAGACCCTTGCCAAATGGCCCTTCTTTGCCATTAACACCGGGTATAGCAGAACTTGTTATAATTACGGTTGCCAGGTTATGTGGATTTTTATGCTTTTCGACTACCTGAAGATTTGACTTACTAACCTTTTTTCTTATGTGTTACAGTTATTTTGTTCACATTGCTCTCCTAGCATACTGTAGGCGCTCCAGGGAAGGGATCTGTTTAACTTCATTTCCTTACCTCCACAGCCGAACAAAATGTCTGGCATCTGAAAGGTGTTCCATACATGTTTATTAAATTAATGAATATATGAATTAATTGAATTGAATGGATGTCAAAACCAAGGGTTGAATTTTGTCAGTGTATATACTACATGCAAATTGCAAATGATCATTTAGAATACTGAGGCGGGACTTCCCTGGTGGCGCAGTGGTTGAGAATCCACCTGCCAATGCAGAGGACACAGGTTCGAGCCCTGGTCCAGGAAGATCCCACATGCCACGGAGCAACTAAGCCCATGTGCCACAACTACTGAGCCTGTGCTCTAGAGCCCATGAGCCACAACTACTGAGCCTGCGTGCTGCAACTACTGAAGCCCACGCACCCTGTTCTCTGCAACAAGAGAAGCCACCACAGTGAGAAGCCCACGCACTGCAACGAAGAGTAGGCCCCGCTCACCGCAACTAGAGAAAGCACGCGCGCAGCAGTGAAGACCCAACGCAGCCAAAAATAAATAAAGTAAAATAAATTTATAAAAAATAAAATACTGAAGCAAGTCAAGTTGGTACAAAGGCCCTGCAGTATATGCTTTGATGGCTATTTTCAATTGTTATGAATATGGCTTGATATGCGTATAAATATAGCACCAAAACCTAAAATAAGAGAAATTGTTCATATAATAAGTAAAGCAAAATTGCTCTTTTTGATAGAGTAGGACTTGCTTTATTAGACATTGAGTCACATTTTTGGGGGGTAGGGTGAGAAAGGTTGTAAATAAATTGGCATTTTTATGTATGTTTTGCTTGCTTATATAATAAAAATAATTATATAGTAGTATATCATTATTACATGGTAATCTATGGACATTTGATTTTTGCTTTGATCATATTGGGATCCATTTTTCTCACATTTAGAATCAAAATGTTTCACTAGATTTCACTGAGGAGGACTCTTGAGTGTTTTCTTACCTCTAATCAAAATGTAATATTCCTCTCTTTCAGCTAATCAATGGCAGAGACAAATTACTATGTGAGCTTGATTTTGAAAAATCATTAGTGCAAGAAATGGTAAGGGGATTTACATTATTTCTTAATAAATTTGAATCCAGGAACTTAATCATGAAAGTTTTATAAACTTTATTTGTAACTCTTCATTTCACCTTTATCCATAATCTAAATGCATGCGTAATTATAAACATTTTTAAATGATTGTTTTGGAGAAAACAATTTGAGTAGTTCTTTAATAAATATACTTACTATGTAGAAGAGTCTTATACAAGAAAGAGTATTACAATTTAAAGCAGTGTACAAAATTTTTGTATTTTATTATAGGGATTAAAAAAAACAAATATGAGAGCCCAGTATTTTGAAGGATTTACTATTTTTAGTTACAAATTGCCATAAGTGACAACAAAAAAGAGCCCAGCCAGATATTTTGGCATTCTGTGTTAGTCTCATAAGAAAACACTGCCTTTTTATGTTCTTTTAAGCGAACTTTCCAGACGGCTGGTCTTTTATTTTATCAGTTGACTACCCGCCCGCCCCCCCCAGGCTCCCCGACTTCACCCCCCGTCCAGCTCATGGTGTCGTACTTTGGCTTTCAACTGATCACCACTACTATGTCTTTGTTACAGTAAACTGACTGTGTTTATTATAATCAAAAATAAAACACAGCTTGACTTGCGTTCTAAATGTGCTTGAAAAGAATATGATACTGTTTAGAAGAGAAAAGGTTGTTCATAGGAAATCAACACCACTTCAGATATTGAAACATTCCCTTTTTTACAGCTTGTCACACTTTGTGCCAAGTCATGACTGTTTCCCTAACTGTTTTGTTACTCTCAGCACCATGTGTTTTGGGTGCCTTGTCATAGAAATTAATGCAAAACAATGCTCTGGGACTACAATAAAGCCTTCTATGAAACCAACTTGGGAATGCAGGCCAGGAAAAAAATTATGGTTAGCTATCCACAGAAACCATGTGTTAACAAATGTGTTATTTTGAACTCTTTACTTTTAAACCCCTGGCGTATAAAAGTCATCTCCATGAACTGAGTATACGTGGTCGATTTCTGCCCCACCCCCTTCCTCTTCTGTCATTCCCCCCAGTCCAGGAGTTGCTTCTGAAAACAAACAACTAAATGTGCACATTGTCATTAAAATACAAAGTGTTTTTATAGAGTGGGAAGCAGATGTTAAACTGTCAGTTTGTTAGCAGTATCAGAGAAGAAATTAAACTACTCCACCAGTGAGTTCGTGCCAATGCTAGGAACGGACTACACAGTTTGTGAATTACTTTGCCGCTCTATTTGAACTGTAAGCGGTTAACTGGTGCTATTATATTGCCCATGGGGAACCAATCATGTTTTATTTTGCTGTTTAGAAGTTGAGCGCCACGCTTGTTGCCAAGCAGCAAGATCTTGCGTCGCAAACCTCGCGACAGCACAAGAGCCTTCAGCGTGTTCAGAGCTGGTCTGGAGGCTCATATTTTCAGTAGAAGGAGTGTACTTAAGGTTCTGCTTAGGACTGGGCTTCCATGGCATAACTTTGGGCCCAACAAGATCACTATTTGGCACCCCCTTCCCCCCACCAAGGGATTCTGTTATTCACTTGGAAGGGAGGCTGGCTTTGTTGCTACAGTGCTTTTTTCCAGAAATGGAGATTTGTGATTGTGGCCAGATGGAGGAGTGGAAGAAGGTGGGGTTGACCAGAGTCACTTTGTAAAAATTAAAAGACGTGCTCCCTGAAGGGTTTTTGTTCCATGTGTGTCTATTACTGTTTTCAATACAGTTTATTTTCTGGCCTATTAAGAGCCTAGTTTAAAAAGTCAAAGAGGTTGTAGTAAAAAGGCAGGATCAGTAAGTATAGGTAAGCAAGAAAGTATGGAACGATGTACCCTTAGTTAGTTTTAGGAGAAGCATATGAAATAATTTTGAATCTTTCTGTGATTCCTATGCTTGGTGGCTTTCATTTATCCTTTTTTTTTTTTTTTTTTGGTCAAATTGAGATATAATTGCCATATAACATCGTATTAGTTTCAGGTATACAGCATAATGATTGATTTGATACATGCGTATATTGCAAAATCATCACCACAATATGTCTAGTTACTTAATACCCATCATCACGTGAAGTTACAGTTTTTTTCTTTTTCCTTTTGGCTGTGCAACCCAGCTTGCGGCAGTGAAAGCGTGGATTCCTAACCATTGGACCTCCAGGGAATGCCCGTCATAATTTTTTTCGTATCATGGGAACTTTTAAGATTTAGTCTCTTAGCAGCTTTCAAATATACAATACAGTGTTGTTAACTACAGTCACTGTGCTGTACATTACGTCCCCAGGACTTACTTATCTTATAACTGGAAGTTTGTACCTTTTGACCACCTTCACCCATTTTGGTCCCACCTCTACCCCCTGCCTCAGGCAACCACCAACCTGTTTTCTGTATCCATGAGTTTTTTGTTATTATTGTTGTTGTTTTTTAAGATTCCACATATATGAGATCACACAGTATTTGTCTTTGTCTATCTGACTTATTTCACTTAGCATAATGCCCTCCAGGTCCATCCATGTTGTCTCAAATGGCAAGATTGCCTTCTTTTTTATGGCTGAATCATATTCCATTGTATAAATATACCACATCTTTATCCATTCATCCATTGATGGACTTTCAGGTTGCTTTCATGTCTTGGCTATTGTAAATAACGCTTCAACGAACATGGGATGCATATATCTTTTCAAGATAGTGTTTTGATTCCTTTGGATAAATACCCAAAAGTGGAATCATATGGTAGTTCCATTTTTAATTTTTTGAGAAACCTGTGTATTGTTTTACATACCGGCTGCACCAATTTACATTCCCACCAACAAGTGCACAAGGGTTCCTTTTTCTCCACATCCTTGACAACACTTGTTACCTCTTGTCTTTTCAGTGACAACCCATTCTAACAAGTGGGAGGTGATCTCTCATTGTGGTTTTGATTTGTATTTTCCCGGGGATTAATGATGTTGAGCACCTTTTCATGTACCTGTTGGCCATTTGAACATCTTCTTTGGAAAAATGTCTACTCAGATCATCTGCCCATTTTTTAATTGGATTATTTGGGGTTTTGCTGTTGAGTTTTATGAGATCATTATGTATTTTGGATATTAACCCCTTATCACATATATGATTTCCATATATTTTCTCCCATTCTGTAGGTTGCCTTTTCATTTTGTTGATTATTTCTTTTGCTGTGCAGAAGTTTTTTAGTTTGATGCAGTCCCAAATTGTTTATTTTTTATTTTGTTACTTGTGCTTTAGGTGTCATATCCAAAAAAAAAATCATTGTCAAGACCCATGTCAAGAAGCTTTTTCCCTATGTTTTCGTCTAGTTTTATGGTTTCCTGTCTTACATTTAAGTCCCTCATCCATTCTGGGTTAATTTTATGAGTGGTGTAAGATAGGGGTCTAGTTTCATTCTTTTATATGTGACTGTTCAATTTTCCCATCACCATTTATTGAAGAGACTGTCTTTTCTCCATTGAGTATTCTTGGCTGCCATGTCAAATATTAGTTGACCATATTCTTGATTCTGTTCCATTGGTCTATGTCTCTGTTTTTAATGCTAGTACCATACTGTTTTGACTCTATAGGTTTATAATACAGTTTGAAATCAGGAAGTATGATTCCTCCAGCTTTATTCTTCTTTCTCAGGATTGCTTTGGTTTTGGGGGACTTTGTGGCTCCATATAATTTTTAGGATTGTTTTTCTACCTCTGTAAAAAGTGCTGCTGGAATCTTGATAGGGATTATATTGACTCTATAGATGGCTTTGAGTAGTATGGACATTTTAACAATATTAATTCTCCCAATCCATGAACATGAAGTTTCTTTCCATTTATTTGTATGTTCTTTGATTTATTTCATCAGTGTCTTGTAGTTTTCAGTGTAGAGATTTTTCACCCTCCTGGTTACATTTATCCCTAAATATTTTATTGCTTTTAGTTATATTGTAAATGGGATCATTTTCTTTTTACTCTCACAGATAATTCGTTGTTAGTGTATAGAAATGCTACTGATTTTTATATGTAGATTTTGTAACCTGAACTTTCATTGATCGTGAAGCTAACAAAAAAGAGGGTCCTTATCAGAAAACTACCATAATTGAACTCTTACCCTTAACTAATTTTCTATCTACTTCATCCCAGTGCACCTTATTTCTAGGAACAATCCAGACTTGAATTTCTAGGAACAATCCAGACTTGAGATAGAAAGGAGTTACAAAGGTTGTTCTAGCCCCTCATTCTGAGGGCAGAGCACTGAGTTATCTTTGCAGTGGGCTTTGATTCCGTTACTGGTTTCCTTGTTGCCTGAGTTCCCTCTGAACCATGCCTCAAGTCTGTCCAGTTCTATTACCTGTAACATGCCAGCATTTGGCCATTCAGCTAGAAAACTGATATTTTGGTAACCCAGACATTTACTCTAATAAAATACATGTCTGAATTTCTGTGCCTAGGAACCATCACACATTTCCAGTGGGAATAGATAAATCCATGACCCAAGGGGAGGGTCTTTAGTGGTTATCTTATGTCCCACCCTGGTATGTTGGCTGTGGGGTCAGATAACTTGTCTCTTTAGTTCCTGGGTCTTCCAATCAAGATAGACTTATTCAAGGAGGCTCAACTGCACCTAAACCTGATTTAAGTAATCAGATCCTGACTTCAAGCAGATGCCGTTATAGAATGAGATTTTTTGAGGCCTTGGATGAGGATGAATGTATTTTGCATGTGGGAAAAATGTAAAACGTTGGAGCCAGGGGGCAGATAGATGTAGAAAAAGCATTTGAGAAAGTCCAATATACATTTACGATAAAAGCTCTCAGCAAACTGGGAATAGAAGGAAACCTTCTAAAGCTTATAATGGGCACCTACAAAACATAACCATTAGTACATTTGATAGTGAAAGCCTAAATGTTTTAAGTCTAGGATCAGAAAATGCGACAAGACTCTCTGTTCTTATCACTTCCACTAGACATTGTTTTTTAGGTCCTAGCCAGTATAATATGCAAGAAAAAGAAATAAATGGCATCCAGATTAGAAAGGAAAAAGTAGAACTGTTTTTATTCCCAGATAACCATGATCATTTATATAGGAAATTCTAAGGAATCTACAAAAAAACTACTAGAATTAATAAGTGAATTTAGCAAGGTTACAAAGATCAAAATAATGCATTTCTATGTACTAACAATGAACAATCAAAAATTGAAATTTTAAAAAACTCCAGTTGCGATAACATAAAAATATGAAATGGTTATGGATAAATTTGACAGAAAATGTACAAAACCATACAAAACACTGCTGAGAGAAACCGAAGACTTAACTAGATGGAGAAACATACTGTGTTCGTGACTCAGAAGATGCATGTTATTAATCTGTCAGTTATCTCTAAATTGATTTATAGATACAACACAATCCCAATCAAAATCCCAGCAGGTATTTTTTTTTTAATCAACAAGCTCCTCTACAATGTATATGGAAATTCATGGACCTTGAATAGTTAAAACAATTTTGAAAAAGAACAAGCTGGAGAAAGCACTCACGCAACCTGAACTCAGCACTTACTTTAAAGGCACAGTAGTCAAGATAAAGTGATATTGGCATATGGATAAACACATAGATTGATGGAATAGAATAGAAAGCCAAGAAGTAGACCCTTTGGGTCATATATGATGAACTGATTTCTGACAAAGGTGCCAAGGCAATTCAAGCAGGAAAGGATGATCCTTTCAACAAGTGATGCTGGAATAAATGGATAGCTATAGGCAAAGAATGATCCTCAACCCTTGCCTCCTACCTCATATAAAAATTTACTTGAGATGAATCATAAATCTAAATGTAATAGCTAAACCCACAAATTAATAGAATAAGGCACAAGAAAGGATCTTAGTGACATCAGGTTTGGCAGAGATTTCTTTAAAGAGTGTAAACTGCATTTCATCAAAATTAAAAACCTTTGCTCTTCAGAATGTTAAAAGAAAACTGAAAAGGCAAGCTACAGAGTTGGAAAAAAATATTTGCAAAACATACCTAACAAAAGATTTGCATCTAGAATACATAAAATAGTCTTACAATTCAGTAACACTGTCAACAGCCCAATTTTTTAAATGGGCAAACAATCTGAACAGACACTTCACTAAAGAAGACGTATGGGTGGCGAACTATGACATGAACAGATGCTCAGCATCATTACTCTTTAGGGAAATACAAATTAAAATCTCAGTGAGATATTGTCACTCACTATATACTCACTACACTGACTAAAATGTCAAAATCTGACCGCATCAAGTGTTGTCAAAAGTGAGGAACACCTAGAACTCTCATTTACTGCTGGTGAGAATGTAAAATATCCAACCACTTTAGAAAATATTTAAATACTTTAAAAAATTTATCTATACTTATCATGTGATCTGGCTATTCCACTCCTAAGTATTTATCTGAGGTAAGTAAAAATGTATATTCACACAAAGACTTGTATGTAAATGTTCGTAGGAGAAATAACCCTGATGTCTATTAATAGGTGAATGGGTAAATAAGTTGTACCTTATCTACCCAGTGGAATACTACTCAGAGATAAAAAGAAATGGATCGTTCTTATACACGGCAACAAGGATGAATCTCAGAAATATTATGTTGAGTGAAAGAAGCCAGACAAAATAAAGAATACCTTTGTACGGTTCAGCTTACTTTAAATTCTCGTAAATGCAAACTAATGTATAGTGACAGAAAGCAGATCAATGGTTGCCTGGTGATGAGGCAGGATTGACTTACAAAGAGGCATAAGGAAACTTTTGGGAGTGGTGGGTATGTTCGTTATCTTGACTGTAGTGATGATTTCACACGTCATAGAGTTGACAAAATATAAATATGCCCTAAAATCAATTTTTAATTAAAAATTGATTTAAAAATTAATTAAAATTGATTAAAAATTTAATTAAAAATATAAATATCCCCAAAATATAAATATGCCCTAAAATCAATTTAATAAAAGACATACTATCCACTAGAAACATAGGCAAAGAGTTGAAAAGTGGGAATTCAGATGAGGAACCTACAAAAATATATCCAATCTCCTCAACAATAAGTGAAACAGAGTAAAACCATAAAGAAACAGTATTGCTCACACCAGATTGATTGTTTAAAAACAAAACTAAAAGGCTTACAGTACTAAGTGTTGGCAAAGTTGTGAAGCAATGGGAACTTTCATAACTCTCAAAAGGTAGTAAACTAATTTTGACAATTGTTTGGCAAATCTTCTACTATTGTTTAAGATGAGGATACCTTAGAATGACTCACAAAAGAGAGACATTTTCAAGAATGTTCAGGGCAGCATTGTTGGTAATAGCCCCAAATTGGAAACAATTCAAATGTCCATCTAACCTAGAGTAAATTAAATTAGTTGTGGAATAACTTAGAGTGACAGGTAACAATATGGATGAATCTCACAAACAATATTAGGCTCAAGCTGCAACATTCAAAAGAATGCATCAAGTTTTAAAAGGATTTGGGCAAAAGCTATTAATGTAATTCCCCACACAATCAGATTACAGGAGAAAAATTATATGATATTCTGAGTTGATGCAAATTCTTTGAGAAAAAATAACATCCAATCTTATGCACACACAGGTGTGCACATACACACCGCTGTCCCATGAGAAGTAGGAAGTTCTTTACCTTGCTAAAGAGTAAAACCTACAGCAAACAGACTTCTTGGTGAAACACAGGAAGCATTCTCTTTAAAATCAGTACAAGGTAAGGTTGCCTAATACCATTTTTTTAGTTATTTTGGAAATTCTGGCCAGTGTAGTAGAATAAGAAAAAAAGACAGCAAGAGGTGTGAGGAGTAGAGTGGAAAACAACAAGACTGTTATTATTCAGAGAGGATGCAATTGTCCACTTAGCCAACCTCGCAAAACACTTAAAGACAAATTATTTAAATTAACAAGATCGCTGGATAGGAGATCAGCATTCTAAAATCAATTGGATTTCTCAATCAAAAATTAGGAGAAATTATAAGTTATAAAAATTTATAATTAAATAGCAAAGTTTATAAAGGGCTTATAAATAAATCTCATAAAAATTTGTAAAAATCTCCATGGAAAATAATTATAAAACCTATTGGGACTTCCCTGGCGGTCCAGTGGTTAAGACTTCGCCTTCCAATGCAAGGGGTGCGGGTTTGATCCCTGGCTGGGGAGCTAAGATCCCACATGCCTTGCGGCCAAAAAGCCAAAACATAAAACAGAAGCAATATTACCAAATTCAATAAAGACTTAAAAAAAATTATTGACTGGGATTAATAAAGACTTTAAAAAAAACTTAAGGGGATTACAAAAACTAAATAAATGGAGAGCCATAACTTAGTCGCCATAGGCAAACTAGATTATCTTAGAGATAATAGTTCTCACCAAACTGATCTCTATATTCAATAAAATTCCAACCAAAATTACTACAAGGTTTTTCATGGAATTGACAAGCTTATTTTAAAATTAATATGGAAGAACAAGGGTCAAGAATAACTAGGAAACAAAGTGAAATAATGACATGATGGAGTAGGGAGCGATTTCTTCTGTAAGCTATTAATATAAATTTAAGGTAATTAGGACATCATGGTACTGGGCCAGGGGTAGACCATTGGGAGAAAATAGAGAACCCAGAGCAGAACCAGACATACGTAAATAATATATATCAGTATCACAGATCAATGTAAATAGGGTGGAATTTTCACTAAAGATGCTTAACAATTGATTCAACAATTGCATAAAATGAAACTGGCTCCCTACCTCACATGATACATATCCATTTTGTATGGATTAAGTATTCAAATATAAAGGGAAAACAGTCTTTTAAAATTCTAGGGAACAAATCATATGAACTCCAAGTAGAAATTATTGCCTAAACAAGACACAAAATAAAGCATAAAAGGAAAGTTAAAAATTTCAACCCCACAAAAATTAAGGGCCCCTTTTCATCAGAAGACCCCCTCAAAGAAAGTTTAAAATCTAGCCACCAATTTGGCAAAGATACTCGCACCATTTATGTATTCGCAAAGCTGTTTTCAGGAATACGTGAATAACTCCTTCAAATCAATGAGAAAAAAACCACCCAATAGAAAAATGGGCAAAAGTTTTTAACAGGCCCTTCACAAAAGAGGAAACTCAATGGCCAATGAACATTGATTGAAAATGTGCTTGATTTCATTAATATAAAAGTACCAAGTGTTGGTGAGAATGTGGAGTAGAGAATTCTCATAAACTGCTGGGGACTATGTATATTGTTACAAAAACTTTGGAAAACAAATTTGGGTTATCTTCTGAAGCTGATCATTCTCTTAACATATGCCCCAAAGTTCCGCTCCTAGGCATATAATGTCACACAGAAGATCCCTAGCACATGTGCCTGGAGGAACAGGTACAGGAATATTCAAAGCCATATTATGTATAAAAAAAATTAGAATTTCCCAAATGTTCATTGACAGCGAATGGATTAATAAATTATGCTCTACTCATACACTTGAGTACAGCAGCCAATATGAATGAACCACTTCCAGTATCAACATGGGTTAATTTCAGAAACTGTGGAACAAACAAGTTGATGAAGAACACATACATTATGATTTTTAAACAAGGTTTAAAAATAAGCAAAACTAAAATTGTATATTGTTTAAAGATACCAATGGGGTAAAAAGATAAGCCTATAAAAGCGACAAAAAATTATCAAAAAAATAAAAGGGAATCCCGAGCACAAAATTCAGAATAGTGATTACCTGGTAGGGAGGGTGGTGGTCATGGGACACTTACAATTACACAGGGAGATTCAACACTGTAGCTATTGTTCTCTTCCTCAAGTCAGATGGTCATATTTTTATTATTTCTAACTAACATTTGCACTGCTTCCTTTTTTGGTATATATAAAAAAATTTTTTTAATTGAAGCATTTAATTAATTTTTTTCCCAGCCTCATGGCTTGTGGGAATCTCAGTTCCCCCACCAGGGATTGAACCCACCCCCTGCCCCCAACAGTGGAAGCTCAGAGTCCTAACCACTAGATGCCCAGGGAATCCCCTAATTGGAGCATTTTAGAAACCCATTTTCTGCTAGAACCTAAATGCTTGATGGCAAGGTTTATGTATTATTTATTCTAAGAGTCTAGTGCAGTGCCTGGTACACAATAATGTTAATAAAATAAATACACATAAGCAAACAATTGCATGTTTTCCTATAATCTCTATTATAAAGTACTTTTTTTTCTGGGTGCAAATTTATTTTCTCTTCTAATTTACATTCAGTATTATAATTTATATTCCTATAATAGTTTGGGCAGTGAAATGGTTTAAAATGCCACTCTTTCATTGCTTAAGAAGTTTACCAAAAATTCTCTTTCTTAATCTTTGCAAATGATAACAAATGACATGGGTCTTTAATTTCACAGGTTAATAAACAGAAAGAGGACCTTGAAATGAGAAGAAAGTTTGATGCCATAGTCGCCAAGGTTTGCATTTAAGTTCTTTTTTTGTTTTTTCTTTTACTCTGTTCATTTCTTATTTGGGCATCTGGCTTGAAGAACCTATACACACCATCCCGAGGCTTTTCACTTTCCCACATCCAAGTTTGAAGGAGAAAACACTTAAAAGTGAGGCAAGACGTGTGCATGGGAGATGAGGGACTGGTGGGTGAGAGCAGTGAGGAGGGAGTGAGAGTGGAAGGTGTCACTGGCGTCCCAACCCCCAGGCTCAATGCCCTGGCCCTTCAGACTCCTGTCCCGTCGCTCCTGCCTGCGGCCCCCGACGCCCACCTCCACCTCCGTACAAATACGACACCCACCTCAAGCTACGACCTCACCCCACTCCACCAAGACCCCACCTTTCCAGGTGCTTCCAGAAAACACTGATCTCTTGGTATGTTTTTCTTAGCTCACGAGCATCAGTGGGAGGAATGGAAAATTGGGCCTCACCTGCAAATGAAATCAGGCAGGAGCGGAGGGCGCTGGGGGACCGGGGATGGTGGGACAGGGAGCAAGAGTAGATCCAGGCCCTTCGGGACTGCGATTCTAGCTCAGGAGAGGAGGACAAGGGAGGAAAAGAGAGGGAGGCGAATCGGAGGCATGTATAGTGAGAATAACAGAGCTGGCTCTTTTTCTGTGCCAGAGCCCCAGAGCCATCAAGGGGAAAGAAACCACCTTGTCCCCGTGGCCCTCACAGCCCGGGAGTGCACGCGCTCTGAGGCCACGTTCTTCCTTCACCGTTTCATTGCTTTCTAAGGCCAAAAGAGTCAAGAGTCCAAAGAAGGCTTCAAAGGAAGAGCAGCCTACGGTAAGACCCACTCACAGGACCACACCCCGGGACACCTTCACCTGCAAACAGTCTCAGACACCCGATTCCCCTTACTCCCTCTGCGTGCATCTGGGCAGGGGGCTCTGGCTTCTCTTCCCCTCACCGATGCGTCCTCATCAGGCCCCTTACCTTATCCAGGAGGATGCCACCGTTGTCCTGAGCGTGGTGGTTTATTTGGCTTAGTCACCATGGCTTCGTGGATCTCTATTAAATTAGCAACACAGAGAAGCCACATTCCAAGCGCTTTTTAGCGTGTATAATCTCTAACTCATGACTGCCCAGTATCTATCAGAGGCTTCCTGGAGACTCCCTGAAAGATGTGCAGTTGGAAAGTCCATTTGCTCATGGACTATTCTTTTTTTTTAATTAATTAATTTATTTATTTTTGGCCGTGTTGGGTCTTCATTGCTGCACACCGACTTTCTCTAGTTGTGGCGAGCAGGGGCTACTCTTCGTTGCGGTGTGCGGGCTTCTCTTGTGGAGCACAGGCTCTAGGTGCATGGGCTTCAGTAGTTGTGGTGCATGGGCTTCAGTAGTTGTGGCACACGGGCTTCAGTAGTTGTAGCACATGGGCTCTAGAGTGCAGGCTTAGTAGTTGTGGCGCACGGGCTTAGTTGCTCCGCGGCATGCAGAAGCATTGCAGAGTGGGGTTGGAGACAGGGACAGGGCAACCCCTTCCCTACAGCAAACCCAGGGCTCGAACCCATGTCCCGTGCATTGGTAGGCAGATTCTTAACCACTGCGCCACCAGGGAAGCCCTGCTCATGGACTGTTCTAAATCAACCATGGACTAGCTCATGCTATCGGAGACATACATCCATGAATTATATGCTAGAAACCTCCTTACCCCCAGATAATCAGAGTTGCTTCTACCTGGCCTACGGCGGTGCCATTGGTCTATATTAAAGGGCATATCAAGAAGTAGGTCTGTGATGTTCATCTCAGTGTTGGCTTATTGTGTGGACTGTGCAGAGACACTGCTCACTGCGTTACCCAATACCTCCCTTTAAAATGATCCTGGGGCGAACTTTCTTCTGAGCTTAGTTATGGGAATAGTTGCATTTCTCTGAACAATCGATCTATCTTGTGGGCCCTGTGAATCGTGCAACCAGTCAAAGCTCCTTTTCCACGTTGGCGTTTAGAAAGCTTAGAGGCTGATGGGTGACACATATGGCCAAGGTACAGCACTTCCTGGAAAGAGTCTGTCCACTAGAATCTTTTGGTTTCCCAGACTCTTTTGTCTTGTTTCTACGTGTCCCCGTGTTCTCCCTCCTTCTCCCCCAGGGGGCAGAATCTACCTCTCCGACACTCAGGGCAGGAGAACAGAGCGGAATCATGCTCGCTGTGTCATCCTTGCTCCAAGCGGGGGCAGGAAAAGGTAATAGCCCTCTCTCGCTCACTCACCAGGCAGATGGCTCACCACTCGAACCCACCACTTTCTCTCCTTTCGGAGGAGAAAGAGGGAAGTAGAGCAGCAGGTAGAGGGAGGCCAGGGTGTTAATACTGGTGGCAGTCACTCCACTTGGAAGGAAACCCCAGGACTTGAGAAAAAGCATTCTCCTCTAAGAGCGCGTCCACTTTGCAGAGTTAGGAAGTATCAACAACTGGAATTTCCTGAGGGGGAGCAGGACATTTGGGGAATGCGGCACATGACTGACCAATGACTGGGTTCTAGAAGTAAGATTTTTAGAATCCAGATCTGGGAAGTATTTGGCGGCGGTGAGTGGGGGGAGGAGGCCCACAACAAAGCAAGAAAACAAAAAGCAACCCCCTGCCCCCGGGGCTGAGCATGCAGGGCTGCCTGCTGACCTGGGGCGGGGGGCCCAGGCTTACTGGGCGAGGGGCTGTAGTCCAAGCCTGGGACTTAGGGAGTCTGTGGCCGAGGCAGTGTCCTGTTCCATAAACCTCTGTCAGCTACCTTGAGATCAGGGTGTGTGCCGGGGGTCTGTGGTCTGAGACTCTGAGCTGATGGCGGGAGCATTGCAGAGTGGGGTTGGAGACGGGGACAGGACAACCCCTTCCCTAGAGCAAACCCAGAGCCCTAACTAAATCCTAGAATTGCAGACTAGAAACTCCAAAGTCCCGAATTTACCCATCAAAATTGAGCTTCCAAAGTCCCAACGACAAGGGGCAGAAATACCACTGTTCTCCCCTACAGGAAAGACACCATGAAGGGGAGACAAAGGCAGACAGCATCTCTGAGAAGGTGTCATTTCAGTAGGGTTTTCTCCTAGTGTCACAGTCTCTCCTTCTGACCGTAATGACTGTTATCTAGATGTTTCCGAAGCTTACGAGTACATTTTGTCAGCTGGGAGACTCGGAAGTTAATGTGTAACTTTTACTTATTGTAAAACTTGGACTGGGGGAGGGGAGAGATGACATAAGCTGGAGTTTACATTTTCATAGGAATTGACTCGATTTTAAAGGGAAATATATTTTTCTAGCTCACCATTATTACTCTCATATACACTTTTGTTAATAATGATCCTATTATAAAGAGTGTTCCCTTCCATCACCTCCCCATGTGGTGTATTCTTCATTGTAGATTAGCTCTCTCTATATGCACTCTGGTTATCATTTTCCTGTTTCTCTCCTTTAAATATTTTATTATATTGAGGTAGTTGGACTTCTTAAAAATTGTCTTTAAAGGGTTTTGTCATCTTGACCACGTGTAAATGACCAAACAGAGAGCTTGCTGCAGGAAGTTTTTACATCAGTCATTTACCTTATCTAATTAATCATACTTATTTTTTGAAATCTGTGTCATTCGGTGGGAACAGCACACGTGCTTCACCCAGCGGCGCACACAGTGATAAACTGAGTGTTCAACCAGTCTGAAAAGCACAATAGGAACATTGCTGTGTGATTTCTATTTATGAAATATTTCACAACATGAAATTTGTATTTGGACAGCGTTTTTGTGTAAAGTTTATTTTTTGATAGCTGTAAAACATTTCAAATACTGAGGTTTCACAAAGCAAGGTTAACTTACATTCCCAGGTTTCCCTCCCACAGCCCCTGCTCCAGGGTAATTAGTTAATTAAGGCTGCACCCAGTAAATGCTTCCCTGGAAGACTTCTGAGCTTCCATGGGGTCACCTGTCTGCGCTGATGGAACATATGGTGCGCGCTTAGATCTGCAGAAAGCATCAGGACCCTTCCATGTGGGAAATGGGACAGGGGACAAAGTCAGTCGTATTCCCATTCTTAAAGTTCATTCAATACAAAGCAATTTGGACATAAGGAAAAACTTTAATAAAAGCTCTAGAATGTTGTTCCTTAAACGTTCAAGAATTGCAAGGTGAAGTACTTTTGCAATAGTTTTGCAAGTGTGACCATAGTCACCCTGCAAGCTAGTAATTTTTAAAAAATTATTATTACTGTGGGATATGGAATTATTATGGGTGTAGAGTATTATAGGCAAGGTGGGTGAAAGGAAGATCTTTCCCATTCCTCTCCTGTACATCCCTTTTATTTGATTGAGCTGCCCGTGAAGTTGAAAATACGCTCCATCAGAGAAGAAAATCATATAACCTGTTCATTGTTTCATTATTTCGTTATTTTTCCCCTGGGCTTGCCTTCCTAAAGCAGGTAGTTCATAGTTCTGTAGAGCTGTGTGAAAAAGCCAGCATTTTGCTCATTGTTGACCTGGCAGCCCAGGGTGGTGGAGTGGTACAGAGCTAGGACAGTCCCGGACACGTGTACGGTTGTATGGTCTTCAGGGACTGTCAAAGGATATTTACTGTATTTTGATAGATTATGTTGACACAAAAGAATTTTCCTTATCGTACTGGATCTTTGTTTTCTAATGGGAGTAGCTTT
The DNA here is from genome assembly GCF_008692025.1 of Phocoena sinus. Classification (NCBI taxonomy): domain Eukaryota; kingdom Metazoa; phylum Chordata; class Mammalia; order Artiodactyla; family Phocoenidae; genus Phocoena; species Phocoena sinus. The sequence continues at coordinate 12,399,921 of NC_045764.1, forward strand.
TTTTTTTTTTTTTTGGCTGTGCCGTGCGGCTTGCCGGGGTCACAGCGGCGAAAGCACTGAGTCCTAACCACTGGACCGCCAGGAAATTCCTGAATAGGAATAACTTTAAAATGTGGAGATAATTGAAATCATACACAACAATTACTTGTTTTTTATTTTAAAATCAAATTTGTCATTTGCCGCTAAAGTGAATGCATCTTTAGATTCTGTTGTCAGAGACCAAAATTGAAAAATCTGAGTAATACCATATTTAAACTTCAACTGAAAGGTGGCATTGACTTTCTGTATTATTCTACTCTAAGTAGTTTGATGATAAATAAGTACTTTCAGTATATTGGGGACTGAAAATATTTTGGTGAAAATAATATCCAGCGTTTGTTCCACAAATGAAAAATGGTTTTTGTTAAAAATCACTTGATTTTTAACAAAAAATCAAGTGATGGCGCAGTGGTTGGGAGTCCGCCCGCTGATGCAGGGGACACAGGTTCGTGCCTTGGTCTGGGAGGATCCCACATGCCACGGAGCGGCTGGGCCCATGAGCCATGGACGCTGAGCCTGCGCGTCCGGAGCCTGTGCTCCGCAGCAGGAGAGGCCACAGCAGTGAGAGGCCCGCATACTGCACAAAAAAACAACAACAACAAAAAAATCACTTGAAAGGTTTTATGCTTTGTCTTCTTCTTGTTTATTTTTGCTGGGGAAGAATAATAACATTTTACTTGTAGAGTTTGTGATATTTAAGTATAATTTCATTTAAGGGCTTAAGATTGTTGTGGAAATCAGGAAAAGAAGAGATTAGTATCAATTGCTATTCTTCCCTGGACACTCTGAGCCATAGGGCAGATGCTAGGTCCTGACCACATGTAATATCACCTTGGTGGTAACAGAGGAAATGTCATTCAGGAGCCCACAGGGCAGCCACCTGACCCCTCACTGCATGGTGTGCTTTATTCCATTTACCTGGGTTTCAGCTGTGGGTTTCTTTCCAGTTCTCCCTGGGAATTGGGGCCAGTCTTGAACACCAGGTCATTTGCCAGAGTCCTGATACTGCCGGGACTTGGGTCTCACCCCCTGAACATTTGACTTGCTGCCACCCATCCTAACTGCCATCATTGCATGTACTAGTTCTGCTGTGAATTCTATTACAAACACTGTCATAGAACAGCTTTAATACCGATGTTCACCACTGTCAACCTGAGGTAGCTACACCCCACTGGATGCTGGCATTGGACTATCAGCCACCCTCTTCGGGTCCAGCTCTTCCAGCTTGTCAGTTTCTCCAGCCCTGACCTCTTCAGGTTTCTCCTCAAACCCTAGGGATTAGTTTGTATAAATTACAACATATTTCAATTCCCCTTTCTTTAGGAATGTATTTTCGTGGAGGGTGGTACTTAGACTTTTCTTCGTGTAATGCCTCAGTTGTAGTCACCATTCGTTCATCAAAAAACTAAACTAATTAAAGGAAAGCTATTTGTTTCCCCTTATTCACCTATTACATATTACTGCTAACTTGCATTTCTGATCAACTTTAGATAACCAAGGATAGCTCACTGAATTGATTTTATGCCAGCCAAATCCAAAGAGTTCTTATGTTTTGTTAGCCTATGCAGCCTTATTAGGGAATCAGGTATACTGATTTTTAGGCTTTTAAAAAATCTTGAATATAGCCTGAGGATCTCCTTCACTAATTTCTATGTGGGAAACATTCTTCTGTTGACTATATGAATATATATATATATCTCCAGAATAGAATAAGGAGTTTCTTATAACCAGTGCCATGAAGTGTTACGGAGTCCAGTTAATCCAATGGCTGAAAGCATATGGTGAACCCATACTGTGTTTCATGCCACCAGAACCGATAGACATGAGCCTGAATGTCCTAGAGAGTAATTCTGGTGGTCTTTCTCTCTAGTTGAATATATGCAAGTGGATTCTGATTAAGATTCATAACATTTCTGTCTGGTTTACATTAAATAAGGCATAAGTGTATTTTAAAGGTAAATTTTATACTTAAATTAGAAAGATTTCAATAGTTTGGGATTCTTATACAACCACTGGAATAGCTAGGAGAACATCTATTAGGAAAGCAACAAAAAAAAGATTTCAGACTGAAGCACCCAAGCAGCTGGTTGATAAGAGATCAGTGAGAAGTCATTGCAATTTGTAGGAGCCCCTGGAAATCTCCCACCAAATAGCTTAGTCTTCAGCAGTAAAGATAGTGTTTAAGAGTTCTCCAGAGATAATCTTGGGGGGACCTTGAAGATGGCGGAAGAGTAAGACGCGGAGATCGCCTTCCTCCCCACGGATACACCAGAAATACATCCACACGTGGAACAACTCCTACAGAACTCCTACTGAAGGCTGGCAGAAGACCTCAGACCTCCCAAAAGGCAAGAAACTCCCCACGTACCTGGGTAGGCCAAAAGAAAAAAAGAAAAAACAGAGACAAAAGAATAAGGACGGCACCTGCACCAGTGGGAGGGAGCTGTGAAGGAAGAAAAGTTTCCACACACTAGGAAGCCCCTCTGCGGGCGGAGACTGCGGGAGGCGGAGGGGGGAGTTTCGGGACCGCGGAGTAGTGCACAGCGACGGGTGCGGAGGGCAAAGCGGGGAGATTCCTGCACAGACGATCGGTGCCAACCAGCACTCACCAACCCGAGAGGCTTGTCTGCTCACCCGCCGGGGCGGGCGGGGCTGCGAGCTGAGGCTCGGGTTTTGGTTTTGGACGGAGCTCAGGGAGAGGACTGGGGTTGGCGGCTTGAACATACCCTGAAGGGGTAGTGCACCACGACTAGCCGGGAGGGAGTTCGGGGAAAAGCCTGCACCTGCCGAAGAGGCAAGAGACTTTTTCTTCCCTCTTTGTTTCCTGGTGCGCGAGGAGAGGGGTTTAAGAGCGCTGCTTAAAGGATCTCCAGAGACGGGCGCGAGCCGCGGCTAAAAGCGCGAACCCCAGAGACGGGCGCGAGTCGCGGCTAAAAGCGCGAACCCCAGAGACGGGCGCGAGCCGCGGCTGAAAGCGCGAACCCCAGAGATGGGCGCGAGCCGCGGCTAAAACCGCGGACCCCAGAGACGGGCGGGAGACGCTAAGGCTGCTGCTGCCGCCACCAAGGGGCCTGTGTGCGAGCGCAGGTCACTCTCCACACCCCTCTTCCGCGGAGCCTGTGCAGCCCGCCACTGCCAGGTTCCCGGGATCCAGGGACAACTTCCCCGGGACAACGCACGGTGGGCCTCAGGCTGGTGCACCGTCACGCCGGCCTCTGCCGCAACGTCATGCCACCTCTGCCGCCGCAGGCCCGCCCCGCACGCAGTGCCCCTCCTTCCCCCATCCCCCAACCCCCGGCCTGAGTGAGCCGGAGGCCCCGAATCCGCGGCTCCTTTAACCCCGTCCTGTCTGAGCGAAAAAACAGACGCCCTCCAGCGACCTACACGCAGAGGCAGGGCCAAATCCAAAGCTGAGCTCCTGTGAGCTGTGAGAACAAAGAGGAGAAAGGGAAATCTCTCCCAGCAGCCACAGAAGCAGCGGATTAAAGCTCCACAATCAACTTGATATACTCTGCATCTGTGGAATACCTGAATAGACAAGGAATGATCCCAAATTGAAGAGGTGGAATTTAGGAGCGAGATCTATGATTTTTTTCCCTTTTCCTCTTTTTGTGAATGTGTACGTGTATGCTTTGGTATGAGATCTTGTCTGTATACTCTTGCTTCCACCATTTGTCCTAGGGCTCTATCCGTCCATGATTTTTTTTTAAAAATTCTTTTTCTTAATAATTAAGTTTAATTTTAATAACTTTATTATACTTTACCTTCGTTCTTTCTTTCTTTCCTTCCTTCCTTCCCTCCTTTAGACAACGAATCACCCCAAATTGAGGAGGTGGTCTCTGAGAGCAAGATTTATGATTTTTCCCCCTTTACCTCTTTTTGTGAAGGTGTATGTGTATGCTTCTGTGTAAGATTTTCTCTGTATAGCTTTCCTTCCAACATTTGTCCTAAGGCTCTATCCGTCCCTTTTTTTTTTTTCTAAATATTTTTTAATTCAATAACTATATTATACTTTATTTTATTTTTACTGTATCATCTTTCTTTCTGTCTTTTTTCCTTCTTTCCCTCCTTTCTTCCTTCCTCCCTCCCTCCCTCCCTCCCTCCTTTCTTTCCTTCTTTGCTTCTTTCTTCCTTCCTTCCTTTCCTCCTTTCCTTCTTTCTTTACTCAAACTTCTACTAATTCTCTCTACTTTTTCTCCCTTTTATTCTGAGCGGTGTGGATGAAAGGCTCTTGGTGCTCCAGCCAGGAGTCAGGGCTCTGCCTCTGAGGTAGGAGAGCCAACTTCAGGACACTGGTCAACAAGAGACCTCCCAGCTCCACATAATATTAAACAGTGGAAATCTCCCAGAGACCTCCATCTTAACACCAGCACCCAGCTTCACTCAACGACCAGCAAGCCACAGTGCTGGACAACCTATGCCAAACAACTAGCAAAACAGGAACACAACCCCACCCATTAGCAGAGAGGCTGCCTAAAATCATAATAAGGCCACAGACACCCCAAAACACACCACCAGACGTGAACCTGCCCACTAGAGAGACAAGATCCAGCCTCATCCAGCACAACACAGGCACTAGTCCCCTCCACCAGGAAGCCTACACAACCCACTGAAACAACCTTAGCCACTGGAGACAGACATCAAAAACAACGGGAACTACGAAAGTGCAGCCTGCAAAAAGGAGACCCCAAACACAGTAAGATAAGCAAAATGAGAAGACAGAAAAACACACAGCAGATGAAGGAGCAAGATAAAAACCCACCAGACCTAACAAATGAAGAGGAAATAGGCAATCTACCTGAAAAGGAATTCAGAATAATGATAGTAAGGATGATCCGAAATCTTGGAAGTAGAATGGACAAAATGCAAGAAACAGTTAACAAGGACCTACAAGAACTAAAGATGAAACAGGCAACGATGAACAATGCAATAAATGAAATTAAAATCACTCTAGATAGGATCAATAGCAGAATAACTGAGGCAGAAGAACGGATAAGTGACCTGGAAGATAAAGTAGTGGAAATAACTACTGCAGAGCAGAATAAAGAAAAAAGAATGAAAAGAACTGAGGACAGTCTCAGAGACCTCTGGGACAACATGAAACGCACCAACATTCGAATTATAGGGGTTCCAGAAGAAGAATAAAGAAAGAAAGGGACTGAGAAAATATTTGAAGAGATTATAGTTGAAAACTTCCCTAATATGGGAAAAGAAATAGTTAATCAAGTCCAGGAAGCACAGAGAGTCCCATACAGGATAAATACAAGGAGAAACACGCCAAAACACATATTAATCAAACTGTCAAAAATTAAATACAAAGAAAGCATATTAAAAGCAGCAAGGGAAAAACAACAAATAACACACAAGGGAATCCCCATAAGGTTAACAGCTGATCTCTCAGCAGAAACCCTACAAACCAGAAGGGAGTGGCAGGACATACTGAAAGTGATGAAGGAGAAAAGCCTGCAACCAAGACTACTCTACCCAGCAAGGATCTCATTCACATTTGATGGAGAAATTAAAACCTTTACAGACAAGCAAAAGCTGAGAGAGTTCAGCACCACCAAACCAGCTTTACAACAAATGCTAAAGGAACTTCTCTAGACACGAAACACAAGGGAAGGAAACGACCTATAGTAGCGAACCCAAAACAATATAGAAAATGGGAATAGGAACATACATATCGATAATTACCTTAAATGTAAATGGACTAAATGCTCCCACCAAAAGACACAGATTGGCTGAATGGATACAAAAACAAGACCCTTATATATGCTGTCTACAAGAGACCCACTTCAGACCTAGAGACACATACAGACTGAAAGTAAGGGGATGGAAAAAGATATTCCATGCAAATGGAAACCAAAAGAAAGCTGGAGTAACAATTCTCGTATCAGACAAAATAGACTTTAAAATAAGGACTATTAAAAGGGACAAAGAAGGACACTACATAATGATCAAGGGATCGATCCAAGAAGAAGATATAACAATTGTAAATATTTATGCACCCAACATAGGAGCACCTCAATACATAAGGCAAATACTAACAACCATAAAAGGGGAGATCAACAGTAACACATTCATAGTAGGGGACTTTAACACCCCACTTTCACCCATGGACAGATCATCCAAAATGAAAATAAATAAGGAAACACAAGCTTTAAATGATACATTAAACAAGATGGACTTAATTGATATTTATAGGACACTCCATCCAAAAACAACAGAATACACATTTTTCTCAAGTGCTCATGGAACATTCTCCAGGATAGATCATATCTTGGGTCACAAATCAAGCCTTGGTAAATTTAAGAAAACTGAAATTGTATCAAGTATCTTTTCCGACCACAACACCATGAGACTAGATATCAATTACAGGAAAAGATCTGTAAAAAATACAAACACATGGAGGCTAAACAATACACTACTTAATAATGAAGTGATCACTGAAGAAATCAAAGAGGAAATAAAAAAATACCTAGAAACAAATGACAATGGAGACACAACGACCCAAAACCTATGGGATGCAGTAAAAGCAGTTCTAAGGGGGAAGTTTATAGCAATACAAGCCCACCTTAAGAAGCAGGAAACATCTCGAATAAACAACCTAACCTTGCACCTCAAGCAATTAGAGAAAGAAGAACAAAAAAACCCCAAAGCTAGCAGAAGGAAAGAAATCATAAAAATCAGATCAGAAATAAATGAAAAAGAAATGAAGGAGACGATAGCAAAGATCAATAAAACTAAAAGCTGGTTCTTTGAGAAGATAAACAAAATAGATAAACCACTAGCCAGACTCATCAAGAAAAAAAGGGAGAAGACTCAAATCAATAGAATTAGAAATGAAAAAGGAGAAGTAACAACTGACACTGCAGAAATAAAAAAAATCATGAGAGATTACTACAAGCAACTCTATGCCAATAAAATGGACAATCTGGAAGAAATGGACAAATTCTTAGAAATGCACAACCTGCCAAGACTGAATCAGGAAGAAATAGAAAATATGAACAGACCAATCACAAGCACTGAAATTGAAACTGTGATTAAAAACCTTCCAACAAACAAAAGCCCAGGACCAGATGGCTTCACAGGTGAATTCTATCAAACGTTTAGAGAAGAGCTAACACCTATCCTTCTCGAACTCTTCCAAAATATAGCAGAGGGAGGAACACTCCCAAATTCCTTCTACGAGGCCACCATCACCTTGATACCAAAACCAGACAAGGATGTCACAAAGAAAGAAAACTACAGGCCAATATCACTGATGAACATAGATGCAAAAATCCTCAACAAAATACTAGCAAACAGAATCCAACAGCACATTAAAAGGATCATACACCATGATCAAGTGGGGTTTATTCCAGGAATGCAAGGATTCTTCAATATACGCAAATCTATCAATGTGATAAACCATATTAACGAATTGAAGGAGAAAAACCATATGATCATCTCAATTGATGCAGAGAAAGCTTTTGACAAAATTCAACACCCATTTATGATAAAAACCCTGCAGAAAGTAGGCATAGAGGGAACTTTCCTCAACATAATAAAGGCCATATATGACAAGCCCACAGCAAACATCATCCTCAATGGTGAAAAACTGAAAGCATTTCCACTAAGATCAGGAACAAGACAAGGTTGCCCACTCTCACCACTCTTATTCAACATAGTTTTGGAAGTTTTAGCCACAGCAATCAGAGAAGAAAAGGAAATAAAAGGAATCCAAATCGGAAAAGAAGAAGTAAAGCTGTCACTGTTTTGCAGACGACATGATACTATACATAGAGAATCCTAAAGATGCTACCAGAAAACTACTAGAGCTAATCAATGAATTTGGTAAAGTAGCAGGATACAAAATTAATGCACAGAAATCTCTGGCATTCCTATATACTAATGATGAAAAATCTGAAAGTGAAATCAAGAAAACACTCCCATTTACCATTGCAACAAAAAGAATAAAATATCTAGGAATAAACCTACCTAAGGAGACGAAAGACCTGTATGCAGAAAATTATAAGACACTGATGAAAGAAATTAAAGATGATACAAATAGATGGAGAGATATACCATGTTCTTGGATGGGAAGAATCAACATTGTGAAAATGACTCTACTACCCAAAGCAATCTACAGATTCAATGCAATCCCTATCAAACTACCACTGGCATTTTTCACAGAACTAGAACAAAAAATTTTGCAATTTGTATGGAAACACAAAAGACCCCGAATAGCCAAAGCAATCTTGAGAACGAAAAAAGGAGCTGGAGGAATCAGGCTCCCTGACTTCATACTATATTACAAAGCAACAGTAATCAAGACAGTATGGTACTGGCACAAAAACAGAAAGATAGATCAGTGGAACAGGATAGAAAGCCCAGAGATAAACCCACGCACATATGGACACCTTATCTTTGATAAAGGAGGCAGGAATGTACAGTGGAGAAAGGACAGCCTCTTCAATAAATGGTGCTGGGAAAACTGGACAGGTACATGTAAAAGTATGAGATTACATCACTCCCTAACACCATACACAAAAATAAGCTCAAAATGGATTAAAGACCTAAATGTAAGGCCAGAAACTTTCAAACTCTTAGAAGAAAACATAGGAAGAACACTCTATGACATAAATCACAGCAAGATCCTTTCTGACCCACCTCCTAGAGTAATGGAAATAAAAACAAAAATAAACAAATGGGACCTAATGAAACTTCAAAGCTTTTGCACAGCAAAGGAAACCATAACCAAGACCAAAAGACAACCCTCAGAATGGGAGAAAACATTTGCAAATGAAGCAACTGACAAAGGATTAATCTCCAAAATTTACAAGCAGCTCATGCAGCTCAATAACAAAAAAACAAACAACCCCATCCAAAAATGGGCAGAAGACCTAAATAGACATTTCTCCAAAGAAGATATACAGAATGCCAACAAACACATGAAAGAATGCTCAACATCATTAATCATTAGAGAAATGCAAATCAAAACTACAATGAGATATCATCTCACACCAGTCAGAATGGCCATCATCAAAAAATCTATAAACAATAAATGCTGGAGAGTGTGTGGAGAAAAGGGGACACTCTTGCACTGCTGGTGGGAATGTGAAATGGTTCAGCCACTATGGAGAACAGTATGGAGGTTCATTAAAAAAACTACAAATAGAATTACCATATGACCCAGCAATCCCACTACTGGGCATATACCCTGAGAAAACCAAAATTCAAAAAGAGTCATGTACCAAAATGTTCATTGCAGCTCTATTTACAATAGCCCGGAGATGGAAACAACCTAAGCGCCCATCATCGGATGAATGGATAAAGAAGATGTGGCACATATACACAATGGAATATTACTCAGCCTTAAAAAGAAATGAAATTGAGCTATTTGTAATGAGATGGATAGACCTAGAATCTGTCATACAGAGTGAAGTAAGTCAGAAAGAAAAAGACAAATACCGTATGCTAACACATATATATGGAATTTAAGGGAAAAAAATGTCATGAAGAACCTAGGGGTAAGATAGGAATAAAGACGCAGACCTACTGGAGAACGGACTTAAGGATATGGGGAGGGGGAAGGGTGAGTTTTGACAGGGCGAGAGAGAGTCATGGACATATACACACTAACAAACGTAGTAAGGTAGATAGCTGGGGGGAAGCAGCCGCAAGGCACAGGGATATTAGCTCGGTGCTTTGTGACAGCCTGGAAGGGTGGGATGGGGAGAGTGGGAGGGAGGGAGACGCAAGAGGGAAGACATATGGGAACATATGTATATGTATAGCTGATTCACTTTGTTGTAAAGCAGAAACTAACACACCATTGTAAAGCAATTATACCCCAATAAAGATGTTTAAAAAAAAAAAAAAAAAAAAAAAAACTCTAAAAAAACAAAAAAACAACAACAAAAAAAAAGAGTTCTCCAGAAAGTCACTGTGCAACTCATATTTGTCCATTCGTCTTGCTCAAAATGCCTTTGGATGATCTTTTCCAATGTGTCCATCAAAAGTACATTTCTTTGGAGTTTCTAACATGTTATATTCTTCAGAAAATTATAATTTAATATAGATATTTTCATGTAACAAAAATGGATATGATTTGCCACGGCAAGGTTTGCATTTGACACCTTCATTTATACCACTTCTGGAGCTTTTATTTTTTTTATATATCTATGTTTCTGCCCGGTATCATCTTCTTTCTTCCTGAAGAACTTCCTTTTGCAGTGATTATAGTGCAGGTCTGCTGGCAACAAATTCTCTCAGCTTTTGCTTGTCTGAAAAAAAGTTTATTTTGCCTGTTTTTTTTTTTTTTTTTTGCGGTACGCGAGCCTCTCACTGTTGTGGCCTCTCCTGTTGCAGCGGACACGCAGGCCCAGTGGCCATGGCTCACGGGCCCAGCCACTCCGCGGCATGTGGGATCTTCCTGGACCGGGGCACGAACCCGTGTCCCCTGCATCGGCAGGCGGACCCTCAACCACTGCGCCAACAGGGAAGCCCTTGCCTGTATTTTTGACAGATTTTTTTTCTGAGTATGGAAGCCTGAGTTGACAGTTTCTTTTCTTTAATACTTTGAAGATGTCACTCCCTTATCTTTTGTCTTGCATAGTTTCAGACAAAAAGTCTACTGTATATTTTAACTTTGTTTCTGTGTCTGTAATGTGTCTTTTACTTTGGAATGCCTTTAGAACTTTCTCTTTCTCTTTGCTTTTCAACAGTTAGACTATAATGTGCTTTGGAGTGTTTGTTGTCCCTCTCTCTTTCTTTCTCTCTGTCCTAATGGACTTTCTTGAATTTGGGGTTTGGTGTCTTTCATTAACTCCTTACCATTATCTTTAATTATGTCTCTTGCCCTATTCTCTCTCCCTTCTTCTCAGATTCTGATTACACATATGTTAGACCATCTGATATTGTCACCAAATTCTTGGATATTCCGATCATTGATTTTAAATGACTTTTCCTCTTTGTGTTTCAGTTTGGGGTATTTTTTTGACCTACCTTCAAATTTACTAATTGTTTTCCTCAGCTGTATTGATTAGTCAAAGAAATTAATTTCTTCATCTTTTAAAAAAATTTCTAATATTTACATTTGACTTTTTTTTTACATTTTCCAAATCTCTGCTGAAATTATCTATTTATTGTTTACCATCTATATTGTTCACTTTTTCTCCTAGGTTCTTTAACATTTTAATTATAGTTAAAGTCCTCATCTGATAGTTCCACGATCCATGGGTTATCTTCGAATCTGATTCTGTTGATTGCTTTGTCTCCTGACAATAGGTTCTTTTCCTTTTTGTCTGTCTCATAATTTTCGATTGAATATCAGTCATCATGTGTAGAATAGTAGAGACTGAAATAAACAGTGTTCACACCTGGAAATGGCATGCCTCTTCCTGTAACAGACTGTTATTGTAAGCGGTAGAGCCAATCTAGCCAAAAGTTGAATTGAGTTTGGTTGTTGCTACGGTTCCTTTTAGTGGGCCACAACCTTGATATTCTTGCAGTGGGTGTGTGCTTAGAATGGGAATGAGGGTAACAGAGTGCTTTTCTCTGTGTGCTGCTCCACCTTTAGCTTTCAGCAGAGCTATCCACCTGTGCCACCGAGTAAGTCTCTCTATGCTCTTACGCCTTCCTTGGTAATAGACTGCTATTGCTTGGTACTTCACAGGTGAGGGCAGAAAGAGTTTTCTGTTGTTCTAAAGCAAACTTACTCTTTGGGAAGTGCTGTGTGCCTGTGGCTCTTGTCTATTTTTGAAAGAATTTTGAAATTGAATTCTAATAATTTTGTTAGAAGAAAATTCACCAGCGATATATGGAGGTAAATGTTCTGTTTTGCCTTCTGGCTTACGCAGTGATCAGTGCCTGACTGCATACAACCTCCTAGTCTATCCTCAGTGCTCTCAATTCTTAAGTCTCTTCTTTCCAGACTGTAAGCACACAGGCTGCTTCTCCTCTCTTCCTATGGTTGCATCACTCTCCCCTCCCCACCCACCACCATGCCAACTACCACCTGCTGGCACATTACTGGTATTCAGAATTAGTTGTTTGCTTAGAAGGTAATCAGAAAAAGAAATGATAATATGGAAGTCAAGATTAATGAAATTTTAAGGACAGAAGATCATCTTTCTTCCTGAGTTAGAAACATTGTTTTGATAGAAATATATTTGATGGTTTAAAGGAGAGACTCAAGGAGGCATTAAACCCAGAAGGAACGGCCCAAGTTTCAGAAGAGGGATGTTTGTGGAAATTGGGAGAAATGAAAGAATGTGATGAGTCTTTGATTAACATGGAAAGGAGAAAGAGGATATGATAAGGAATCTGGTTGATCATATGACAGTTAATAAACATAATTACATTCCTGTTATTACAAACCTTGGCTGTTGATTCCAAATTTAGATTATATTTATTAAATGTTGGGTATTTTTTTAAACATGTTTTAAGTGCTTAAACTAGGAAATAAATTTAAGAATCATAATTCTTAAATTTCTGTTGTAAATAAAACTTATTTCTTAGTTTTATAGACTTTTAGCTATAAATATATATACAAATTCCAAAAAAAGAGAAATATTTATAATGAATTATGTCCAGTCACAATGTTCGATTATCTTTGTAATTATTTAATTTACATTTTCCTACTTAGGAAGTTATCTCCTTTTCTATTACCACTCATTTTCACCTCTATCTACTGTTTAGCAGTCCAGTGTTTGCACCTGTCAATGAAGTAGCCACATAAAGACCAGCACATGTATTCCAGAGAAAATGGAACGCCAGCAGCTGGCAAAACAAAATGACAGTTTAATGTGGACAGAGCCAGGATTGAATATAACGTGCTATAGCGGGAGTTGAAAGTTCAACTCAAACTGGAGAGCAAACACTCTAGTCTACATGTGGTGCTTTTTTTTTAATGAAAAGAGGAGCTATCTTTGTCATTGTCAGAGTATTGTCTTTGGGAGAGATTGAATAATTGTTTGCTTTACAGAAGATATGGTTTAGCACAGTTTTATCTCTAGTTATTACAGAGTTGATCATTATATGAGAGTTAGGAAAAAGGAGCCTTGAAAATTGGAACTAATTTTTACTGTATGCAAATTTAAACACAGAATCTTTTTTTTCCTTTTTTAAATTTTTAATTTAATTTTATTTATTTATTATTTTTGGCTGCGTTGGGTCTTCGTTGCTGTGTGCGGGCTTTCTCTAGTTGTGGCGAGTGGGGGCTACTCTTCGTTGCGGTGCGTGGGTTTCTCATTGTGGTGGCTTCTCTTGTTGCAGAGCACAGGCTCTAGGCTTCAGTAGTTGTGGCACACAGGCTCAGTAGTTGTGGCTCGTGGGTTCAGTAGTTGTGGCTCGCAGGCTCTAGAGCACAGGCTTAATAGTTTTGGTACATGGGCTTAGTTGCTCCATGACATGCAGGATCTTCCCGGACCAGTGATCGAACCCGTGTCCCCTGCATTGACAGGCGGATTCTTAACCACTGCGCCACCAGGGAAGTCCCAGAATCTTTTTTTTTTAAAATAAACTTTCAATTACTGATATGACTTCAGATAGAGTGAAATAAATAAATATAAATGCCTTTCTAAGTGGAAACTTATTTTGTTTTGCCAGTTTGTTTTCCTAACTCCCTGTGGATTCGTTTTTAAAATTTGGGTTAGTTTATTCCCATTAACATATGGGCAAGTGCCCTCCAAAGTTTGGGGCTTTTACTCCCATGATTTCCTTGGTCTACTGTTAACCAAATGGCAGTGAATTCACTGTGTACTCCTCATGTCCTGGTCAGAGAGGCAGTTCAACGGATTGTGCTCTTTGAGAACAAACAGGCAGAGGGAGCCCCAAAAGTACATGCCTCCCATGACTTGGGTGACCCCAACATATTCGAAGCCAAGGAAGGCTAATGATAACCAAGATTCTCACTGTTTTGTTAAATAGGTGTTGCTAGGCCTCAGGCTTTGTTTTTGGCTAACTTCCTGCCACATGGGCCTTGGGGAGACTGAGTCACTATGCTGGTGGTTGTAGGTGGTAGGTTTCTCTAGGAAGGTGTGCAGACAACCAAGGGAACAATAATCTTGGTAGTTCTAGGACCACCAGAAAGCTCCTCAGGACTGAGGGGACTGATGGAGTAGGAGTTAGAGTTTAGTGAACTAAAGTAAGAGCAATGGGTTAGGGTCCAGGTTCAGGATTAAGTCCGTGCTGAAAATTCTCCTATCAGCCAGGGGATAACCAGGAATTATCAGCAGGGAGTTCGTAGATCACCATATAGAAGTTTACATATATTGACCTCATAATAAAGGCAACCACAGTAAGAGCTGAACATTTGCAAATAAAAAATCAGGCACGCGAGGGAAGAGAGAAGATGGAAGGTAATTCGAATGCTCTAAATTCTTAATGTTTATTTGTGGGGAGCCCAAACAATAAAGGCTACTGTTTATTTATAATGATAATGACGAGAAAAACTAAAACAAAACCAAACCCTTGGCTTCTGGGAAGTGAGAGTTTTATGTTCACGTATACTATCTGCAGTTTATTTTTAAAATATGTGCGTGCATTCTCTATCGCTAAAAATCTAAAGTAACAGGGACGGTGAAATCAATAGGTTAGTGTATAGAAGTAAATGGTAATATGTGTGATGTGCCTGGCACATAGTAGGCACTCAAAAACTTGTAACTTTTATGGCTGTTAATTACAAATTTTGTTACGTGGCAGCTAATGTCAGCTGGGTTCTCTCTGCACCTTAAGATATAAGTTGGCTCAAACCCACATTCTGTGCTTTGTGGCAGCCGAAAACGTGTCCACTTGTTTCTCCAGACACCCATGGCATCTTCTGGTGGTTGTTGCTGTGTCTGGGCTCCTTCTTCCACTGAAACGAGTCCATTTCTGAGTCCCATTGCACTCTGTGTCATCCCAGCTCACACTTTGTTGAATCAGACACTGAATTCAACCCAATTCTGTGATTGCTACTAAAACCACTCACTCACAGGACACCTTTAGTTGGACGAGTTTGAAGAAGATGAGTAACAGGGACAGTCTGCATCACCAAGATGCCGTTTCACGTTGAATATTGGACATTACCCCTGGGCACTGGTCACTTGTGGCTTCACCACACACTAGCAGCTCCAGCCTTGGGGTCCTGCCTGGCCATTCTCTTCTTTTCTAGCTCTTCTCAGCCCTCACTTCTGATTGCTCCAGGGAGCTCTGGGTTCCTTTTACTTTATTCTGCAGACCTGGCTCCAGACCCTGCATGGCAGAGCCCACCCCATCAAGATGGGCAACAGATCAAAAGCTTTTGGGTCACAGAACCCACTAGAGCAGGTAGTGGTGGTAATAAGATGCACCTTTTGCTGTCTACATTCTGTAGAGGAATATAAGAATAGCTAATCAAAGGGCTTCCCTGGTGGCGCAGTGGTTGAGGGTCCACCTGTTGATGCAGGGGACACGGGTTCATGCCCCGGTCCGGGAAGATCCCACATGCCGTGGAATGGCTGGGCCCGTGAGCCATGGCCGCTGAGCCTGCGCGTCCGGAGCCTGTGCTCCGCAACGGGAGAGACCACAACAGTGAAAGGCCCGAGTGCCGCAAAAAAAAAAAAAAAAAAAAAAACCAAAAAAAAAAAGAATAGCTAATCAAGCAGGTTTTTTTTTTTTTTTAATTTTTATTTATTATTTATTTATTTTTGGCTGCGTTGGGTCTTCACCGCCGCGCGCGGGCCCTCTCCAGTTGCGGCGAGCAGGGGCCGCTCCTCGCCGCGGTGCAAGGGCCGCTCATCGCGGTGGCCTCTCTAGTTGCAGAGCACTGGCTCCAGGCGCGCGGGCCTCAGGAGTTGTGGCACAGAGGCTCAGTAGTTGTGGCTCGCAGGCTCTAGAGCGCAGGCTCAGTAGCTTGGCTCACGGGCTTAGTTGCTCCGCGGCATGTGGGATCCTCCTGGACCAGGGCTCGAACCTGCGTCCCCTGCACTGGCAGGCGGATTCCCAGCCACTGCGCCACCAGGGAAGCCCAAGCAGGTTTTTATATTCAGTATATTTTCTCACTGCCATCTGCTCTCTGCATCATTCAAGAGGAATAATAGTGAAAATTCGTCTTAATTATCATTTAAAATAAAAGTTTATTTATTTATTATTAAATAAATGAGCAAACGAATACATTAAAATCTAAAAAACAAAAAAGTGCAATATGTAATTTACTTAACCATTTTGAAATGCAGTGTTTTTATATCTATAACTGGGATTCATTAGATTTAATCCAAAAGATAGTTGAGAAAAATAAAAGGTTTTTTTTTTAAGCTTGTGACTTCACTGGGTAATAACTGCCCACTTCATTAAAAAAAAAAAAAGTGTAATGGTAAAATTTGACCCATATATAATTACAAAGTAATGCATTTAGAAAACAAACAGTAGTGGGAACGTTGGTTTTAATGGGATATAATTGTCCAATTGCAAATGCAATGTATAAACACTGAGTCTTGTAAATTAAATGAGGCAGTCAAGACCCCTATGGGACTAGGGTTGGCATATTTTTAGTCTCATTTGCCTTTCTCTAAGCTGCAGAAAAACCACATCTTTATGCATTGACTTGAAATGTTTTACTTGCTTTGGTTTATTTTCTTTCCAGGTTAGACATGGAATACCTGCAGCGATGCATGGAGAAAAAGCAAGACTATCAGTGGCTAAGGTATAATAATGACTAATATGACCCTTATTATTAACTTAAATATTGTTTATATCAATGCTGACTATCCTTAGAGAGGAGTAATGACTTTGAAAGCTACACCAAGAATCAGTCTAATGAAGAGACAGAGGACCTGATTGCCCCTATAGTATGGTTCTGGGGTACATCCCTGCCACACCCAAAGAAATCTCATTTATGACATGCCTACAATTCCACTGTTACAGATTCATTCCTTTGCCAAAACTTTGTCCCCTTGTAAAATAGAAACAGTACTGAGAAATGGCATACAGTTCTAATGTGATTGAGTTGGTCAGATCCTTTCCTGAGGACAGTTTTGATAGAAAGAGGAAATAGAGTAACTGGGGGCAGCTGCTGCTATGATGAAGAGATTTAGAAAAAGTGATACCTGGTCGGGGGGAGGGGTGATGAAGATAAATTTTGGCTACTTGGTAATATTGTCTCACACTGGCTGCTTTGAAGTGAATCATTTACAGGAAATGGAGGCATGGGATCTTAAATTCTTCCAGTTTATGGGAATTTGCAAGTAAATGTAACTCATTGTTCCCTCAAATTTTTGATGATAGTTAGAATATGCATGCTATTTAATAGAAATAACCTTTCAGATTTATGGGGAAATAGGGTATAATTAACTTTGTGATGTATTTTCTATTGAAAGATTGAAGAAGAGAAACGTGCTTTGGAAGAGCAAATACAAATGTTAAAGGCTAAGTTAGAGAAAGAGAAAAAGAAGTCGGAGAGGTACTGGTAATAGTAATTCATAATTGTTCATTTGCAGCTAATACAATATTTAACCACCTATAAATTTATTACAGGGTTAAGAAGGAAGCAGATCAGATCAACAAAAACTGGGAAAAGAAATTCTTAATTCTCAGGAACAGGTATAGTGTGGTGATATATACAAATTCTATTTATAAAAATGCGACTAATCGTCTTTTAAGGAAATTGGGAGCCTTGCATTTTTCTGTATATATTAACTAATATGAAATGCCCTCAAATACCTCTTTCAAGAGATGCAAAATAACTGACCTAAAAAAGAAGAGTAGTCAAAGTCACTTCAAAGGAAAACTAATTCAAAACTGTTTTACTCCTGATCTCAGTGTTTCAAATTTAAATCACAGACAGGATGGACAGACTCTCTTGATACCTGGTTTAAGTGGACCTACACAGTCATCTTCCTCCGTAGGGCTATTAAAACATTTCCGTTCATTTGCACATGATAATATTTATCTTCAGATACAGAGACCTGAATGAGTGAGGGAGCATGCCATGTGATTACCTGGAAGAGACTTCCAGGTGAAGGAACATCACGTGCAAAGGTCCTGGGGTGGGGGTTTGCTTGTGTGTTCAAGGACAGTGAGGAAGCCAGGTGGCTGGAGAGACATGAGCAGGGAGGAGTGGTGTAAGAGCTCAGTGAGGTAGAACATTTGGGGTTTTACTCTGAGATGGGAAATCGCTAGAAGCTTTGTTTTCAATCGATAAGAAAATTTTCTCTTTTACATGCCTACTGGGTCATTACCATGCCTAATAAAGTTAGCAATATAAATCCTTTAGTACTACTTATTGACCAAATCACATTCAAATTCCTTGATTATCTCAAGGGAATCTCTTACAGTTGTTTGATTAAATCGGGATTCACGGTAGGTGGACCACTGCATTTGGGTGTTATATCCTTTAAATCTTTTTTTTTTTCTATGATGGTCCCACTTACGTCCCCGTTCTTTCCAGCCCACTGATTTACTAGAGAAATATGCTCATTTGTTATGTAGAATGTCCCCATTCTGGATTTGACTAATTGTTTATATGCACGTGTGTATGTATGTGTGGTGTCATCTAACATGTTCTTCTATCTGTATATCTTACAAACTGATCTTTAAATCCAGAGAGTTGATTAGACTCAGGTTCAATATTTTAGGCAAGACTGCTTCACTCGAACTACTATGTAATTCCTATGCATCACATCATAGGGCACATAATGTCCGGCTATATTATTTTAATCAAGTGTTATCAGGCTAATTCACATATTTTAAGGTTCATCACTGACCTTTCTCCAAATAATTTTAACATCCATCAATGATCACATACCATGATCCAAGATTTCATTAGGGTTGCAAATTGGTGATACCTTAATTTTATCTTTCCTTCTGCATTTCTTAGCTAAATTCTATTAAAGAAAAAAAAAAGTTTTCCCCACTGGTTACCCTGAAATATAGTTGCAGACAAGATAAGGCAAGATAAATGCTTGATCCCCTTTATTTATCAATATTCAGAATAATGAGTTGGTATCCTAAAACCTCACTGGAGAGTCTTGAACTGAGGAAAGACCCAATGATCTGATGTCTTAAAAGAATTATGACTTGTGTTGATAAAAAGCCATAGGGAAGCCAAAGGAAAAGCAGGGAGAAGAGTTAAGAGCTCCAGAAAGAATAAACCCCTCTTAGGCAAAACATGATGGTGATTTGACTGGGATGGGAGACCTGGAGCTGTTGAGAAATGATTAAATTGGGGATTTTTTTTTTTTTTTTCGGTACGCGGGCCTCTTACTGTTGTGGCCTCTCCCGTTGCGGAGCACAGGCTCCGGACGCACAGGCTCAGCGGCCATGGCTCACGGGCCTAGCCGCTCCGCAGCATGTGGGATCCTCCCGGACCGGGACGCGAACCCGTGTGCCCTGCATCGGCAGGTGGACTCTCAACCACTGCGCCACCAGGGAAGCCCTGGGGATATATTTTGAAAGTAGGATGTGTTGAAAGATTGGAGATAAGGTGGGAAAGAAAGAAGTCAAGGATTTTACCTAAACAACGAGAAGGATGGAGTTGCCTTCAACTGAAACAAGCAAGCACATTTTGGCGGGAAATCAGTTTTGATTTAAGGTGCCTTTAGTCACTTAAGGGTAGAGGTCTGGTGGCAGTGATGAGTATATGAGTCTGGAGTTCAGAAGAAAGTTTAGGCTGGGGGCATACATTTGGGATGCATTAGTATAGATGGTATTTAAAGCCATGGCATTAAATGAGATCAGCTAAGAATGAGTGTTGGAGAAAAATAGAGAGATACAAGGATTGAGTTCTAATATTTGGTAATAACTGACTTTCAGATGCTTGTTTTGGATCTGATGTTTTCCCTCTAAAGGACGTCCCTCTCTTGTGAACTCTTTTCGTCTTTTGCTTTCTTGTTGGCTTGTGAAATTTATTTGTGTATTCTTATTTTTAATTCCTGATCAATTTTAGATGTTACAAATACCTTTTCCTAGTCTATGAACTTTGTGTATGCTGACCTTTATTGTACAGAAGTTCTTAATTTTTATCCATCAATATTTTTGCCTTAGGTGTGTTTAGAAAGTCTTTCTCCATCTCCACTAAAATATTCTCCCACGGTTTTAGACAAGCCTTCTTTATGGCTTGTCTAAATTTAAGCCTAAATCTAAATATGATTTACCTCTCATATTTAGGTCTTTACTCCAGTCCTTTCCGGATTGGGTTGTGGTGCCACTTTGGTCACATACTATGTTCTAGTACATTCCCAAATCTGTTTCAGTGTTCCTATTCTATTCCATTTATTTTTCCTTTCCAAACTGTTTTTATACTATGATTTTTGTGGTATATGTTAATATCTAGTATGGCTACTCCCTCCTATTTGCTTTTCAGGGCTGGAAAATACATAATTTTAAAAATCAAAGAGTGGTAAGTTCATACTAATATTTTTAAATTTTTACTTGTATCTCCTTGCTCTTACACTGAACATTCTAGTTTCTAATCACAAGAACATAATACCGATTTGCTCTTTCCTATAATTTCT
Source organism: Phocoena sinus (assembly GCF_008692025.1). Lineage (NCBI taxonomy): Eukaryota > Metazoa > Chordata > Mammalia > Artiodactyla > Phocoenidae > Phocoena > Phocoena sinus. The sequence continues at coordinate 12,420,416 of NC_045764.1, forward strand.
GTTCATTTTAATTCCACTGCTTCTTTTGTTTCAGCTTTCACGTCCTTAAGGACGAGATGTTTACTAGACACACATTGTTCCGTCAATTTGCAGTGCTGACTGACACATCCTTCAATTATGTTGTAAGTACACACTGGCTAGATACTCTTTGTCTCTTTGATGATACCTGTAACGTGTCTTTCTGAAGTTAACATTTTTTGAACCCCTGACATTAGAGGCTCTGGAGATAGTACATGCGTCACTCTGCTGAATGCTGATGGCATAAGACAGAGTGTCTGAACCCAAAGAGCTCAATCCAGTGTGAGACATAGATGTGTAAACATATTGTTACCACACAGTACGGTTGAGCTATAATGGAGGCAAGTGAAAATTTCAGAGGATGGGGACTCATTCCCCCGGGAGGCATTTATCAACCTGACCATTTGTGTGCGTGGATGGAATGTAGGAACTATCACAGCTCAAGATCCAAGTATCCAGTCACTTCCAAATGGAGAAAGGAGGTAAAAGAATCTGTTCCTAGTACCAAGCCATTCGTTTTCACACTAGAAGTCACCTGTAGATAAAGCCCAATTCTAAAATAGACTTTTTTTGTAAATTGAAGTATAGTTGATTTACAATGTTGTGTTAGTTTCTGGTGTACAGCAAAGTGATTCAGTTATATATATATATATATATATATATATATATATATATATATATACACACACACAAACACACATATATATACATAACTGAATATATATATGTTCTTTTTCAGATTCTTTTCCATTATAGGTTTTTACAAGATATTGAATATAGTTCCCTGTGCTATACAGTAGGTCCTTGTTGTTTATCTATTTTATATATACTAGTGTGTATCTGTTTAGTCCCAAACTCCTAATTTATCCCTTTCCTTTTCCCCCTTTGGTAACCATAAATTTGTCTTCTATGTCCGTGAGCCTATATCTGTTTTGTAAATACGTTCATTTGTATTATTTTTTTAGATTCCACATATAAGTGATATGATATGATATAAAATAGACTATTTTTAAAACTGTTTACTTAATGTTTTCACTTGGGAGTTGTAATTGTAAAGGCAAATGATGACCAGTGTAGAAAGATAATCAATAAATTGCAATCAATCAGTAACTTAACATACTGTAAATGCTATCGAGAAACTGCTACACAGCTAAGTGTTCTGAGGACAAGTCAGGTTTGTGGAAAAAGTCACAAGAAATATAAATTTTGGTTTCCTGCTTCAAGAGGCTTACAATCTAAAATCACTTTCTTTCTAAAATTTTTTCCACAATTTTCACTTTAAGACAGTTTTCTAACTCCAAGTTGCTGCAAGAGATCAAAGAACTTAAGAACATTGGCAAGATAATATTATTTCTAATTTTTAACTAAATTTACATAGTAATATGAACCTTGCTGAGGATTTTAATAATTGACTCCCCTGAAATGTTCCAAAACTGGTCTACGTGGATGGGAATATATTAAGTCTCTTTCTTCTCCTTTTGGTTTTTTCTCTTCTCAACTGAAGGTTACAACTTTAATTGGAGTAATCCTCATTTTAGATACTTAATCAGCTGGACAAATAAAATATTGAAGGACCCAGGAGAATGCTGTGCTACTCAAAAAGCAGACTTTTTAAGGATTATCTGGTAAAATTTTCTGGTCCAAATTTGAATTGTCCAGCCTTTATGAAACAGACTTCTAAAATCTCAAAATTATTCCAGTCCAAGCATAGTAATAGATCCAGTATTTTCTTGAGAAAAATCTTGGCCCTGCCTCAGATGTTCATGCAATCTATCTTCCTATGGAGGAGAGATGGACTCCATCTAGTCGAGAATACATCTGTGTGCCACTACTTATTTGGGATTCAAGCTCATGAATCCTTATCTATATAGCTACACAGTATATATGCACTCAAGACACTCATCAAAGTGGACAGCGAATATTTAAGAAAAATAGACAGAGAGAGGGAAGGGGAGAAAGTGATGAGTGAATGAACTTTGGGTAAACTAACATTTTCCCTTGGTTCCCTATACTCTAGTCACTTGTCCATTCACAGATATTTGAGTACAAATATGTACCAAGCAGCATGCTTGGGTTGCAAATGTCATCTCCCAGTTTGTGGACAAGGTTTTGGTATCTTTTCATAAATAAATGTTCTTAATCTCAATGTTAGTTTAATAATCTTTTCCTTTTTGCCTTTATATTTTTTTCTGTCTTTAAGAAAACCTTACCTAACCTTTAATCAAAAATATATTCTTCTCGGGCTTCCCTGGTGGTGCAGTGGTTGAGAGTCCACCTGCCGATGCAGGAGACACGGGTTCGTGCCCCGGTCCGGGAAGATCCCACATGCCGTGGAATGGCTGGGCCCGTGAGCCATGGCCGCTGAGCCTGCGCGTCCGGAGCCTGTGCTCCGCAACAGGAGAGGCCACAACAGTGAGAGGCCCACGTACCGCAAAAAAAAAAAAAAATTCTTCTCTAATGTATGCAAATGTCAGATCACTATGTTGTACATCTGAAACTAACATAATTTTGTCAGCTATATTTCAATAATTTAAAAAAAACTAAAAAACAAAAAATATTTTCTTCTCTATAAACTTAAAATTTTTTTCTTGTTTTGCCTTTCGTATTTAGAGGTTTAATCCACCTAGAATTGATATTAGTGTACAGAACGGTAGACATCTGATTTCATTTTCTTTTAATATAATCAGCAGATCTAGCACCATTTATTAAAAAGTCCATCTTCTCCCCTGATACATAATTCCACCCGTTATATATTATAGTAAGGGCTCACGTATGTATGAGTCTGTTTCTCTCTATTCTGTCCTACTGTTGTTCTATTTGTCTATTCTCGCATCAATGTGACACTGATTTAGTATACCTTTATTATAAATCTTTTTCTGATAAAACAAATACTCCTGCCCTGATGTTCTTCAAGAATACCTTGGCTTTATTGGATCTTTACATTTCCATATAAAATTTAGAATCAGATTGTCAGTATTCACAGTATAAAAAAAACCATAAGAAACAAATTAAAAATTCTATTGGGATTTTGATTAGAAGTGCATTAAGTCTATAGATCAGTTTGGGCACAGTTGGCACCTTTTAGGTGCTGAATCGTCTAATCCATAAACAAGTCATAGCTTTTTTTGACAATATTATGTTAGTTTGCATTTTATCTCCACCGATTCTTTTCCAGAGACTTTTGTCAGTAGTTTCTAGAGGTCGTATATTCTTATACTCTATTGTTGGGGACAGCAAGTTTAATGAAGTTTTCATCTAGATCTCATAACAGGTCATTTTTTAAAGAATATAGTTCTGATTTCAGGATACTGTTTCTTTAACTGACTCTACAGTTTTTTCATAGTCCCTGTTTTATTTACTCTTCTCTCTCATCCTTGACAGGGTGAGGTGTGTTGAAACCCAGTGTTATCAACTGCATTCTCTTGTGTGTTGCTCAAATCTCCCTTTTACATTTCAGCTGGAAGGCAGGTTGATATGCACAGCCCCTATTTCTTACCCCAACTTCAGCAGGATTTTACCTTTTTCAGCCCTGGCAGAGGTTGTATTTTCTTCTACACCCACGGTATGAAACAATGGAGTACATTGGAACTTAAATTCTCAGCAGTCATGCATTTAACACTGGCTTCTTTTACCATCTTTATGAAAGACTTGAAGGCAATGAGGAAAGAACCATGTGTATATTTAAAAGAGTTTTCTGACAGGGAAAGGACCATCGGAAGACTCTAAGACAGAAGTGTACCTGGCATGTTTGAGAAACAACAAAACATCCAGTGTGGCTGGAGCAGTGAGCAACAAGAGAGAACAGGAATAAATATGGTTAAAGGGATAATAGGACTTTGATTTTTTTTCTATTACTCTGAGTAAAATCGGGAGCCCTTTAGAGTTTTCAGCAGAGCAGTAAGACAGTCTCACTTAACATTTTAAAGGGACAACTCTGGCAGCTATGGAGGCCAGGGGCAGGGAAAGAAACAGCTTAGGAAGCTATTGAAGTGATGCTGGTAAGAGATGGTGTGGCTTGGACCACCTTAGGAGAGCAGATGGGCAAAACGGGGCCGACACATGCCTGGAGTACTATGTAGTACTATGCGGTGCTAGATTTTATGTATATGTAGCAAAATGGATGGACCTTAAAAGCATAGTACTTAGTGAAATTACTTTGTACGTAGTCCTTAGCGAAAGAAGTGGAACACACGAGATGTGCTGTTTTTCACCCTGAATCTAAGATGTGCTCAACATCGGTTCAAGATTTTATAAGACTCTAAAAGAGAAAAAGTGCTGCCAATCATACTGTGACGCTCCATCTATTGTCAGATGCATCCTGATTTTAGGGATGTTAAAGTATCAGAAGGCTATGCCTTAGAATCAACAAAATAGGATATCACATAATACTAGCACAAATTAAAATACATGCACAAAATTACATATTTTTGCAAGAACGTATTCAAATAAAAAATACAAATAAATATTTAAGTGGTTTATTTGGTGAGAGGAACAAAAACAGAGTGGGAGCAGGCTGTGGGGAAATAGAAAAATGCATGCAAACACACTTAATGTATGTGTGTATACACACATACAAACCAGCAAGAGAGAAGCCTTGAGTAGGGAGAACGTCACATAACTTTCCAGGGTGCATCCGTGGACCTCAGACCTCTTTTTGATAATCAGGCTTTGTGTACTTTTGGTCCTTTTCACTTGTGCATTTTTAATGTCATGATTTACTTTGCAGTATGTGATGTTGGTGGCAATTCTGCTTGTGTGCTACTGAACTCCTGGAAGAGACGCTTTTGTGTTTTCACTCTTCAGTTCCTGGGAATCAGGACCATCACTGTGTAGCTTCCAGGAGCTGGGTGGTGCTGGGGATGACCTGGTGGTAACTGACCAGTTACAAGCAGTAAATCCTATATGGCATAGGGATAATCAAAAGGAAGTAGAGTCAGAAGAGACGTTAAGGAAAACATTTTTCTTGAATTTTCTCTCAAAGTAGCCTGAATTAGGAAGGGGTCTATTCCTTGGGTTTAAAGGAAAGGATTTCCCCAGCGATGTTTGAGCAAATAAGTTAGGAGCGTGATTTTCATATCTCAGTTAACTAAGGACTGAAAAGCATTCTACATCCATTTGGGCTGGTCATTATTTCCCCTGGATAACGCGGTACATACTGTTTGTGTCTTTCAGAAAGTTAAACCTTTATTTATGCAATCCAAAATGAAATTGATAACAGAGTCGACATCTTCTGCAAATGTTTATCATGCATCTTCGGTAGGTAGATTATTTTTTCCCTATTTAACATTTAATCAGTCAGTATTATTCAGCCTCAGTAATGAAACGGTTTGGTTTACCTACAGATAGACAACAGGTATGTCGACCTAGACAGGGATCACATATCCCTCCCGCCTTCACCAAGAGGTAAGAATCCTTATTGTTGGAGAAATGGTTCACGCAGGATGGGTAATTAAGATTAATAATGCTTTTCTTTCTTGTCCTGAGATGTTTGGTTTCTGGGTGAATGCATGACTTTTTTCAGCCAATTTATTAAATTAATAGATATGATAAATAAAAGAATGTTAATATGTATTTCTGAATATTGATCTCTGCTAACTGAAAATGAATTGAGTCATATTTCAAAACCAGGAACTGTCTCAGTTGGAATCCTGTTTCTTCTTAATTAAACTGCCAACAAACCCGAAGCTCCTGTTAAATCCCTATTTTTCCAATTTAATGCTTAGAAGAAAAGGACAACTATTTATAGCATCCTTTATCTCCCATCAGTCCTTGTGTGGCCTCAAATTGGACTCTTTTGGAGGTGGAAGTATATTTTGTCCACACGTTTCTGTAAGTCTTTAGGAAACAACCATGCTTGCTTTTCTCTAATAAACAAGTTGGATTAATGAAATGCAACGTTATTTGTTTGAATTATTGATGGTAATCAAAGGGTGTCAGTAATTTCTGTTGTTCATGTCTGGGAATTTTTAAAAGTAGACTTTTATAATGAATCTTTATACAAGGAGGAAGTATGTGATATGAGTTTAAATCCTGGACCCTAATTTTTTTTTTAACATCTTTATTGGAGTATAATTGCTTTATAATGGTGTGTTAGTTTCTGCTGTATAACAAAGTGAATCAGCTATATGTATACATATATCCCCATATCTCCTCCCTCTTGCGTCTCCCTCCCACCCTCCCTATCCCACCCCTCTAGGTGGTCACAAAGCACTGAGCTGATCTCCCAGTGTTATGTGGCTGCTTCCCACTAGCTATCTGTTTTACATTTGGTAGTCTATATATGTCAGCGCTACTTTCTCACTTCATCCCAACTTATCCTTCCCCCTCCCCGTGTCCTCAAGTCCATTTTCTATGTCTGCATCTTTACTCCTGCTGGACCCTAATTTTAAAATCAACTTTTTGAAAACTAGATTGAGAAAGGAACCTCTCTTCTGGGCCTCCATGCAGTGGAGAGGCTTTTTCTGTAGTGCTTACGGGTATAGGTAGTACCTTTGCCGGAGGTGCCTGCCTGGGTGCAGAGGAATCTTTCGGCAGTCACAGTGCTTGGCTGCCTCCTGGACTGGCATTTAGGTGACAGTAACACCCAGCCTGGACTCTGTACCAGCTGCTAGCCTAGGGCATGCAATTTAAAGATATCACCTTTTTTTTTTTTTGGCCATACTGCGTGGCTTGGGGGATCTTAGTTCCCTGACCAGGGATCAAACCGGGGCCCCCTGCAGTGGAAGTGCGTAGCCCTAACCACTGGAGTGCCAGGGAAGTCCCCGAAGATATCAGCATTTAAATAAGGGACTAGGTCTGTTGAATTGTTGGAAATTCCAACCCATACAGTAAGTTATTTCTAAAATATCACAATGTATTAGGGGAAGAGAGACTCATGATTTATCATAAAAATATAAATTGTTAAATTTGGAACCTGTGTTCCACCTGACATTTTAATTAGAGAGCTTAATTAAGAGCAAAAAATTCAGTTGAGAATTTTACATCCAAAAGTGATTTTTCTCTGCCAAGCAAAACAGTTTTCAAAGGTCCATTTGTAGTCATACAAACCGACCTTGATGGCCACCTGGGCCATAAGGCAGCTTTGGCCAAAACAAACACTGTCACTCCCTTTCTTCTGTCCTGAAAATGCAAAGTGTAGAGTTATTTCCACCCTGTCTACGGAAAGCCCTCCTAAAATTCATTAGCCCCCTTTTTTTGCCTTAGTAATAAAATTGAAAGTAAATGCTATTTTATGATCCATAATTTTGCAGCATGCCACGAAGTGCATCATTCTGAATATGACTGCACCACAGAAGAGGCGTGGGTGACAGTGTCATACTGAAAGCCTCTGGGCATAACCCTGATGTTTCTACAAAACCTCTGATATAACGTTGACATGTCATGTTTTCCCCTCTGAAGATAGTGTGGGGAAATCATCCAGTTAACAAAAGTTTCTGGTTAATTGGGTTCCAGTTAATCCAAAATTGACTAGAAATAAATTTTCTATTTTTTTTCTTTTTTTGGCTGTACGCGGGCCTCTCACTGTTGTGGCCTCTCCCGTTACGGAGCACAGGCTCCGGACGCGCAGGCCCAGCGGCCATGGCCCACGGGCCCAGCCACTCCGCGGCATGTGGGATCCTCCCGGACCGGGGCATGAACCCGTGTCCTCTGCATCGGCAGGCGGACTCTCAACCACTGCGCCACCAGGGAGGCCCAAATTTTCTATTTTTAATGGATAAGAAAACCAATACATGAATGCCAGGAGGAAACTGAATTACAAATTTACTAATTGGGAAGTAGATGAATATCAGCCTTTCACGATTATGGGGACTGAACAGTATTCACACTAGACGGTCAAAGGACCAAACTGTCATCACAAAACAATCACTCCAAGCTTCTCAGGTACTTCAGAAGGTGGAGAACCCCCTTCAGGCCCCTAGGAAATAGTTCAATACGTTATCAGTGTTTTCAAGCACTAATTCACAAATACATTTTCAAAGAGGTGTTTAGCTACATGGTTTGTACATACCTGACTTACAGACAAATCTTAATTACTTTTTATAACACAGGGGTAACCTATATGGTGACAGAAGCCAAATTCAACCCTGTAAAGTCACTGTGGTATTGAGTTCTGTTTTTTAAATTATGTAAATAGAATATTAATATTTTAAATACCCTACGAATATTTATCCTCCCTGTTAACAGCATCCTTGGTGTTGCATCAAAGACAGAGGTTCTTACGTTGTATTTTCATACCACAAGGCACTTTTGAAAATTATGGATAACTACCATTTAGTGGGTGTAGGTACTATTCCAAATGCCTTTTAAGTTTTAACTCTAATCCTCACAAAAACCCTATAAAGTCAGCACTCTTGCTTTCTCAAGCCTTAGAGGAGACAGTTGGATTCAGAGGGGTTTAGTAAGCTGCCAGGTTTATGACCACAAATAGATTAATAATTTATAAATAAGGCTGGGTTCAGACCCAGAGAGTGTGGCCCTAGAGCCCAGGCTTGTCACCACTCAATTATATTGACTTGCCCCAAGGCTCACGCATGACAATGTGTGGTCCCATTTTCAACAACACACAATGGGAAAACGTGATGTAGCAGGAAGGCTTTGGAGGTGGACAGACTTCGATTCCTGTCTCATTCCAGTCACTCCCTGGGTAACTTCACTCAGCTCCCTCTGCTGTGTAAAATGGAGATGGCGACCCCACCTCCTAGCTTTGTTATGAGGATTAAATGAGGTGAAGTGCCTAGCTAACCCCATCCCTGCCTTTCCTCCTGAGCTATGGATAATATAATCCCTGGGTTCCCAAAATAAAGGTCAGGCAAACCTGCTTTTTAATCTACTACACGAGAGCTATAATGTCCTCAGCAGTAGGCTGGTAATTTAAAAGAACTGGTCTCTCCTTTAATTCTTTAGTAACTAATTGTCTACCAAGCACAAGAAAGAATAAAATTTGTCACTGGTATCAGATCATGTGGTAGATATTTTGAAAAGAGCAAAATAAAACAAAACATAACTTAAAACAACGTTATATCAGGCGATATATCTTTCCTAAGCAAATTGAAATTAACTTTTTGTTATGTTGCAAGCTTTACTCCAAAAGAATTCTAGCAAGAACAACAGAGTTATTCTTGCAACAAAGAAAGTTTAAGAGATAAATAAATCCTCATTAATATAAGGGAATAAAAAAATGAGGTACCATACTATCTGCAGAATTTCAAAGCCGTTTTTTTACACAGTAGTAATTATCCCAAAAGATCCCAGGTAACATTATTAATTTGTTTGCTACTTAACTGTGATACAATTTGGGATCTGAGCTGCCCATTGTGCACTGTGCACTGCCACAGATTTTATGTACTTAAGAAGACCTTTCTCACAGTCCAGTAATTAGGTGCTATTGACATTGTAATCTTTGAAAACGTTCCTAATGAGCCCCAAAGACACAAATCTCATAGATAAAACCTCAAAGTAACAGTGACCCTTTAAGTGGCTTGTCAGTAAGAGAAAGCTCAAACATAAATATCTGAAACACAGGAGACACCCAAATTTAAACCTAGATTACATTGTATTGTTAATTCT